>NC_043003.1:79745894-79755894 GCF_006345805.1 Octopus sinensis | reverse complement strand
GTGTCCAGCTCAACGTAGTTGTGCCCCAAGTAAAATGGCTTGCAGACTAGTGACCTTTCCTCGCTTGGAGACCTCAGTGTTGGTGATGTCATCGCTCCAGTAGATGTTGAGCATGGTACGAAGGCAGCGTTTGTGAAAACATTCAAGGAGCCTAAGATGACGGCGGTAGGGGACCCAGAACTCAGAGCCATATAGGAGCATCATGATGACGACGGTCCTGAAGACTCTGACATTTGTGCTGATCTTAAGATGATTATTATTCCCAAACTCTTGTGCAGCCTGTTAAATGTTTTGTCTGACTTTGCAATATATATATATAACGTACCCTGTATATCACTGCATCCACTAGACCATCGAATGTTGTTATACATTTATATACTGCTGGTCACAATACGATTCTTTGCATTGTTTTAGTTTTCAAGATATATCGCTCCGTTGGCTAGGCGGGCAGCCACATTAACACCCTACATACAACACATGTATTATATATATATATATATATATATATATATATATATATATATATATATCCGAACCCGCCCTGTAGTCTCCCGCCTCCCTTTTCCCCTCACTTACCACCCACGACCCTACCTCTCCAACGCACCATTCTTCGAGCTTTCCGTCATCTCCAGTCCGACCCGTCCACTTCACACCTCTTCCCTAACCGACCCCTCCCCTCTTTCAAACGAGCCCATAACCTACGAGACCTTTTGGTCCATAGCTCCTTCCCTGACCCTACTTCCCAACCTGGCTCGTTCCCCTGCTCCCGCCCACGTTGCCGCACTTGCTCTTACCTCTCCAACACCACCCTCCTCACTGGCACCCATCATCGACCCTATCGCATCATCAACTCCTTCACCTGCACATCCAGCAATATTATCTATTGCGTCTCTTGCTCTCTCTGCCATTCCCTGTACCTCGGACAACGGACGCCGCTTGGCTGACCGGTTCGCGAACACCTCCGTGACATCCGCCTTGCCAACGACACACCGGTCTCACGCCATTCTGCTCCCCCGGTCACTCCTTGCAACACCTGTCTGTGTTCGGTTTGTCCTTGCAAGAGGCCATCCGGATTCCCGTTTGCGCCGTGAACAGGAATTAATCTTCTCTCTTCGCTCTTTCACGCCGTTTGGTCTCAACTCTCCCCCCTCCTCAACTAACCCCCGTCTCCCCCCTCCTCATCTAACCTTCCCCCCCGACCCCTACTTCTCTCAGTCCTTCATCCTTTCACCCCTACTCCTCTTCCCTTCTTCCCTCTTTCTTCTTCCCTCTTCCCCTTCCCTCTTTCTCTCTGCTCCCTCACTCCCCTTCTCTCTCTCTCTCTCTCTCCCTCTCCCTCTATCCTCCCTCCTCCTCTCCCCTCCTCTTCTCCTCTCCTTCCTTCTCCCCTTCTCTCCCCTCTTCTCCCTCCTCCATCTCCCCCTTCCCCATCATCTCATCTCCCCCTCCCATCTCTCCCCCCTCATCTCTCCTCTCTCTCTCCCCCTTACCTCCCCTCTCTTCCCCTCTCCCCTCATCTCCTCTCTCTACACTACACCATACGACTTTACACATCACCCCTCCTCCTCCCCTCTCCCCCTCATCTCCTCTCTCTACACTACACCATACGACTTTACACATCTCATCATATATACATACACACGTCCAGACCTCTCATACGCACTAATACTCTCTCATACACACACACACACTCTTATGTTGGGGTGAGGTCATTTAACCCTATTATCTCCCCTAATTTCGATCTTGCGTCTCACGTTTGATCTTTGACTTCTGGCCGAAATCAGATCGCCATGTTGATTCGCTAGCCTCTGCACGCATTTTTTTCTCTCCTTCTTTCTGTGTTTCTTCTCTGTGTATCTTTCTGTTGAAGAGCGTAGGCTCGAAACGTAAAGGACTTGTTTTATTTATATTCCTGAGCGCCATACTAATACAATTGTTTGTTTGTACTCCACCTGCCTTCGTCTTTTGTTTATTTTCATAAAGCTTCCCGTTACACACATATATATATATGTGTGTGTGTGTGTGTGTGTGTGTGTGTGTGTGTGTGTGTGTGGTGTGTGTGTGTGTGTGTGTTGTATGTGTGCGTGGTGTGTGTGTGTGTGTGTGTGTGTGTGTGTGTGTGTGCGTGTGTGTGTGTGTGGTGTGTGTGTGTGTATATCAAAATAAGCAACATGATATGAAGAAGTGATGCAGTACAATGTAATCATTACATCAATTTAAATGCAGGGCTATCATCAGCTGCACAAATAAGTACATAGAATTTTAATCAGCCGGACACATTAACCTAATTTTACTCAAATACGTTAACACCATAGTTTTCAGCTCTTTGATTTCCTTGAAAGTTCTGTACAACTAATGCGTCTAAATCCCATGTCGTCAGCTCAACTGGATTCCGTTTACCTCTGAATTTGCTATCAGTATCAATTCTCTGATCTCGGGTCCTATGAAAATGCCTGCTTTCAGTTTTCCGTCACTTTTCTCTGCACCAAATTTTACTTCTAGTTACTGGAAGCCTCAACCATCGTGTGTCATTGTTTTTACAAAGTTTTTCATGAGGCCGAGTCTAATGTGAATGGGTGGAAGGAAGATCTTTTGCGGCCCTACATGGGGCATATGTAGCACACTCTACCTACCAACTATACACTCATCTCTTTTATGCCAGTCTTTTACAGTGTAATGATTGCTGTCGTCGTGGCAGTTCCAAGCACACAAGAAGCACATATTTTTGGTATATCCCAGCTACAGTCTTAGAGGAAGGAAATCACCTTAAAATCCTCACAAATATTCCACTTATGAACTGAGTAATCAACTCCTTTCAGAATAAGTTCCATCGATTCATAAGTTTCTTCCATACCGACAATATGACCCACAGGAATGCAAGCTTTTTCATTACCATTATGCAACAACACATCATTGAGGCTAACCTTAACAATCACCATTCGTTAGCCACATGCACGTATCCTAGTTTTTGCATGAGTGCATTAGAGACCATAGAGACACAAACATTATTTTCTTGCTTGAAAAAGACAGATAAGACTTTATGGCGAAAACAGAAAATGGAAATTTTCGTACCTTGCTGATGAAGATTCCGTTATTGTAGTTTGGATCCCAAAACGTCTGTCCTCTCCTTTGAGAATGCTAGGTCTCTTGCTAAATCGTTCAAATCTTTTTGATTAAACTAGCTGAGCTCATTTTTCTTAGAATCAACTACGTACTCTTTGTCGATAGGAGAGTCAGGGGTTTAGCGTGCGAGGTGTCAAGATTTTCAAGTGAAACATGTAAGAGGGAGCTGGGACAGGGTTCTCAAAGTCATATGGGACCGCTTTTAAAGCCGACTTACAATCTGCGTGCACAATTTTTCTTTGATCTTCTTTGAGTAACCACTAATATTAGTCATGCAAAGATAACAATCAGAGATATGATTAGATGACTCACGCCATACCATTGGTACAACAAACAACATTCCCTTCCGTTTTCCATTCAGCCAGTGTGTAAACCCTGAGTAACACACGGAGGAGCATACGCGAGGTGCTCACCTCATGTTTTGGTCCTCAACTTTACACCCAAAATATTTATAGGCAGTTTTTAATTTGATGGCAATGTTCTTCCGCTGGTCACGCGGAGCAAAAGTTGTCTGTGTGAGTCATACAGTCTCTCCTATTCATAATCTAACACAATGGACACAGTTTAAACAGTAATCACACAGAGCGAGAGATACACATACCACACGTGACGGCAGCGCAAACAACAATGAGAGTTACCAAGAACAAACTGATGTATCTGGCATAGCACACAATACGTCAGCGCTATCTATTGCTAAACTAAATGATGAACTTTCTTTTCGTTTGTTTTATTGCTGTTATTTCTTTAATTTTGAATTAAGACCACTTTCATTTAAACAAATTTTATAATACGGCCTCAATCTAGCCGAAAGTATAGTTATAATTTTGTGCATTCGCATAACTCAAAACCATGACGTGCTGGAAGAATTCTGAGTGCGGATTCGGAATCAGCATTCTCAATTTAGTCTAAAACACATGCTTTTACTCCAGTAGTAAAATCTTTCTTCGCCAGTGTTACCAATCAACGGACATGCTTGAATGGAAGAGTATAGTTTACACTCTTAATTTCTGGGCTCCAGTAATAAAAAGTCCTTTCGGTTCAGCCATATCCGATGATTTTTAATTTACATTTCCACTTTAGGAAGGTCTTCTCGGCATGAAACCGTTCAATAACATGAATCGGCTGTTATGGGACTGAAATTATAATATTACATAGATAGATAGATAGACAGACAGACAGACAGACAGATAGATAGATAGAATAGATAAGATAGATAGATAGATAGATAGATAGATAGATAGATAGACGACAGATAGTAGATAGATAGATAGATAGATAATATAGATAGATAGATAGATAGATAGATGATAGATAGATAGATAGATAGATAGATAGACAGACAGACATAGATAGACAGACGACAGATAGATAGATAGATAGATAGATAGATAGATAGATAGATAGATAGATAGATAGATAGATAGATAGATAGATAGATAGATATGTTTCTTTATAGCCACACAGGCTGCACACAGACAGAACAAATTACAATGTAGAGCTTTTCTTTTGGGTAAAAAAGAGGGGCTGGTTTTCGATCAAAGGGATCGTAAAGGAAAGAAAGAGGACAAAAAAGGGGAGGATTTAAAAAAGGGGGGTAGAGGGAAAAAAAAGAAAAGGGGAGAGGAAAAAAAAGTTGATCAATAGGGATCGTAATCACAGATAGATAGATAGATAGATAGATAGATAGATAGATAGATAGATAGATAGATAGATAGATAGATAGATAGATAGATAGATAGATAGATAGATAGATCATTACGCTTATCTGTTCATCTGTTACAAGCTTGTATTTTTCTTCCAGTGAAATTAACGCTTAATACGTCAACAGAATAAGCCTTTAATTACTTTTCAGTGAACTTCTC
Organism: Octopus sinensis; assembly: GCF_006345805.1. NCBI lineage: Eukaryota > Metazoa > Mollusca > Cephalopoda > Octopoda > Octopodidae > Octopus > Octopus sinensis. The sequence continues at coordinate 79,750,909 of NC_043003.1, read as the reverse complement.
GATTATTTTCCGTTTATTACCAACATAAACGGTTCTTCTTCAAATTCTCTTAAGTTAACATTCCCCTTTGTTGTTCGAAACCTTATTTCGCTTTGTATCAACAATTAGCCAAACAATATTTATTTCATAATGAAAATTTCAAGCTTATCTCTCCTTCATTAAATAATTATTTTCTTTTAATCGATCTATTAAAGGTTTGAAATACTAACGATATCGTCATTAATCACCCTACGAATATAACTCTGCCTTTCAATTTTTAATGAAAATTTGATTTAAAATTTATCATTCGCAATTTACAATTTAAGTTGAATCTTTCCCCATGTGTAAATTTGAAAATTATCCTATTAGAATCCCGATATATGTGTACGCATGCACTTTTCAGATATATTGTGTACATGCGCATATATGCTCACGCCCACATATGTGCGTGTATATATATATATGCAATTATGAGGACATATTTATATATGCACGCACACACGCAAACGCACGCACACACCACCACCACCACTATACACAGACTATAAAGGAAACGTCAAGTAGCGCAATTACTGTCTTAAGAACCTTTACAACATCATTCACATATTCCTTCGAAACCAAGCAATAATAATTTGTTCCAAATTTTCATGACGTAAAGATAACATCTAACAATCCTACAGCTTCTTTCTATAGCCATCTTTGTATCCAACACTTTAACAGTCTCCTTTCTATTCAAAATTTCTAACGATTGCTCCCACTTTAGACAGTTATTCTTCATATCTGTATTAATTCTCTATGCCTTTATACCCATATATATATATATATATATATATATATATATATATATATATATATATATATATAAATATATTATAAGCGCAGGAGTTGCTGTGCGGTAATTGGCTTGCTAACCAATCACATGGTTTCCGGATTCAGTCCCACTTCATAGTACCTTCAGCAAGTGTTTTCTACTATAGCCTCGGGCCGACCAAAGCCTTGTGAATGGATTTGGTAGACGGAAACTGAAAGAAGCATGTCGTATGTATATATATATGTGTGTGTGTGTGTGTCTGTGTGTGTGTGTGTGTGTGTGTGTGTGTGTGTGTGTGTTCCTCCACCATCGCTTCACAAAACATGTTGGTGTGTTTACGTCCTCGTAACTTAGCGGTTCTGCAAAAGGACCGTTAGAATATGAACGAGGTTTGCAAAGAATAAGTCCTTGGGTCGTTTTGGTGGCCGCAGTCAAATGACTGAAACAAATAAAGTGTATATATATATATTATATATATATATATATATATATATATATATATATATATATATATATATATATATATATATCTATATATATATATGTATATATATCCCAAAAATAGAACAGAACGCAGCAGACGACAATAAGACATCCGGACAATAGACGCTGCAAAGGCGGGCTCACTTTGAACAACAAAGTCCAAGTAGCGTCTGTATGATCAGAACGGTTTTAACTTTAATATAGACCCCCGGATAAAACAATGCACTAGTTATATAATTGCTGTTAAGATGGTCCGGATCACACAGACACTACTTAGAGGTTCATGTTCAACCAAAGTACCAGGTGGTTTGATGTGTCACATCAATATAACATATATATGACCGCAATATGACACATTTTGATAAAGCGGCGAACAGTTACCCTTAGTATGCCATCTTATTTATTCTGGTTCGTTTTTATCATTTCAGTACATCTTATATTTAAGAGATGAGGAATTGTGTACATTATTTACATTATTTACATTTGACGGATATTTGTCCTCATCTTGTTTGTTGTTAACTCAACGATTCGGCTGATATACCCTCCAGCCTTCATTAGGTATCTTGGGGAAATTTCGAACCTGAGTTCTCATTCCTAAGGTATTTTTAGATATTATTATTATTATATTATTATTATTATTATTATTATTATTATATTATTATTATTATTTTCAGGTTGCTGCCTGAAATCGAACTTGGAATCTTGAGGTTAGTAGCCCGCGCTCTTAACCACTACGTCATATGCCCGTGGCGTAGTGGTTAGGAGCGCGGGCTACTAACCCCAAGATTCCGAGTTCGATTTCAGGCAGTGACCTGAATAATAATAATAATAATAATAATAATAATAATAATAATAATAATAATAATAATAATAGCAATAACAACAACAACAACGAAAAATACCTTAGGAATGGGAACCCAGGTTCGAAATTTCCCTAAGACACCTGATGAAGGCTGGAGGGTATATCAGCCGAAAAGATGTGTTAACAATAAACCAGATGAGGACAAATATCCGTCAAATGTAAATAATGTAAATAATGTATCTTTGTTATTATTAGACGAACTTTAGCAAGGGAACCTTCACGTATGACGTACATGAGATTGCACCGATCAACATTTCTACCTTTCTTATCGTGCGTCCTGTTATATCTGGCTCATAGCACTGTGTATACTAGTGCAGGTTACACAGTCAGGTGAATCTGTCGCAGGTGTGCCCGTTTGCAGTCGAATGAACTTACAGTAACATGAAATGAAATATTATGCTCAAGATCAAGTGAGTGCAGCACCATAGGTATTAGGCCGTTCGCCTTCACATTTATATACATACACGTGTGGTGTGTACGTGCGCGCGCGCGTGTTGTGTGTGTGTGTGCGTGTGTGTATGTATGTACATATATTTACATGTGTGTGTCTTTGTGTCTACGTTTGTTCCCCACCATCGCTCGACACCCGATGGAGGTGTGTTTATATCCCAATAATAGATACCGATAGAATAAGTACTAAGCTTACAAAGTATAGGTGCGGGAATCGATTCCTTCTACTAGAGGCGGTACTCAGTATGTCCGCGGTCTGATGACTGAAGCGTGTGGTAAAGTAGAATAAAAGAGAAAGGAGAGTACATATATATATATATATAAATATATATATATATATTATATATATATATATATATATATATATATATATTATATATATATATATATATATAGATATAGATAGAATTTAGCATTAAGGACAACTACTTATAAGGAAACTTAACAAGAAATTGTCAGGTAGATAGCGTAAAAACCTCATAAGAGAAAAAATTTCGAAAATAATTATTTCTTATTGAACATATTAATTTATATATAGAGGGCATATACATACATGCCAGAAGGCATTATACATGCATGCCAAACGCTAAGAGGGACAATTAGTCATTTCTACCAAAAATATTACTAATCCCACCGAATGCAATTTTTCAAGGTAAGACATTTTAAAAAAAATATAGACCTGTATCACAGTGGTTTCATACTTACGTACTATCAGCAGGCCTGAATGTATTATAAATAAACAACGACCCTGCCCCGCTTAAGCCGATCAGCTAACTGCTCGACATCAACGAAGCACATGGGTGAGTTTACATATATTACATCCGGATAAATGGCAAACTTTTACGAATTGCATTTCGGGAGAGGAAAAGTTTTTTCGGAATAAGAATTTAGCAATTAAGGACAAAATGAGTACGTAAGTATTAAATCACTGTGATACAGGTCTATATTTTTTTAAATGTCTTACTTTGAAAAATTGCATTCGGTGGGATTAGTAATATTTTTGGTAGAAATGACTAATTGTCCCTCTTAGCGTTTGGCATGCATGTATAATGCCTTCTGGCATGTATGTATAATGCCCTCTATATATAAATTAATATGTTCAATAAGAAATAATTATTTTCGAAATTTTTTCTCTTATGAGGTTTTTACGCTATCTAACTGACAATTTCTTGTTAAGTTTTCCTTATTAGTAGTTGTCCTTAATGCTAAATTTTTATCCGAAAAAAACTTTCCTCCCCCGAAATGCAATTCTTAAAAGTTTGCCATTTATCCGGATGTAATATATGTAAACTCACCCATGTGCTTCGTATTTTATAGAAAGCTGGTAGAGGCAAAAAACGACGACGTCCTAGGAGGGGCTCTGGGGTTTGACGAAGACCAGCTTACCAACCTGTTTAAAAAAACTTTCAGGTCGGGGTATTTGGATAATTTCCAAAGATCCCTGGCCTGGCAGTGCTATAGGAATGCTTTACCTGTTCGCGAGAAGTTATCGCGGCACGGAGTTTCAGTGCCACCGACGTGTCCAAGGTGCGAGTTGGACGATGAAACCGTCCAGCACGCTTTTGTTCACTGTCGGAAGTTCCGACTTGATAAGTTACGCAGAACACGTGTTATCGCATCTGGGACGAGTACAGCTGTCGGCTGAGTCTATGATTAAGATGATACCGCCAACTGGACTCTCGAAGGAGGTGAGGCATGTTTTCACTGCACGGTTGCAGTAGTAAAAGAATGTATGTGGAGAACAAGAATGGAAGGAGCCGCGATAGGATCCTTGTCTCCGGCCCGGTTGCCCACTTACTTCAGATATCATCTGAAGAGCAAAATGGGGCTGGAAAAGAGGATCTTACCACGGGGTGTGTATGAGAAAAGATGGAAGGAAGTGGAAAAAAAGGTGGGTGTCAGAAACCCAGCTTGACCATGGAGGAAGGAGAGGAAATAAAAGCTGCGGGGCCTCATAAATTGCGCCGGGGTGTTAAAAACTCCAGTGAGATTATAAGTTCATGTACTGTTGTTTGTTCCACTGGTCATGTAAAGGACATTTATGTTATAATGAATAATTCAAATGTAAATGAAAATTTTTAATCGAATCTCTTAAATGTTTTTTTTTGTATGTATGTCCTGTATTTGTCCTTCTGTGTAATCGATTTTTATAATCATAATAAAGAAATAACCCATGTGCTTCGTTGATGTCGAGCAGTTAGCTGATCGGCTTAAGCGGGGCAGGGTCGTTGTTTATTTATAATACATTCAGGCCTGCTGATGAGTACGTAAGTATGAAACACTGTGATACAGGTCTATATTTTTTTAAATGTCTTACTTTGAAAAATTGCATTCGGTGGGATTAGTAATATTTTTGGTAGAAATGACTAATTGTCCCTCTTAGCGTTTGGCATGCATGTATAATGCCTTCTGGCATGTATGTATAATGCC
>NC_043003.1:79708394-79743394 GCF_006345805.1 Octopus sinensis | reverse complement strand
GCTGGTGGTGCTAATCATTATAGTTGGTATCGTGGTCGTGATCCTTTTGTCGTAAGAGTGTGCTTATAGGAATAAGAAAGTGTTTTGCAGCCATGCTATTCCAGTTTCAAGCCTGCTACACGCCAAGATAGTCAACTATATCCTGTTGTAGCCTATGATTGCCAAAAGCCCTGTGAGTGAAATTTAATTCATATATAAACATGTCTTGCTTTACTATAACAGCTATTACAACCACCTATTTACCTCGTACACGAGCTTCTCCTATTAGCAACATCATTTATTTCACAATATCAATTATACTTCTACAGTTATAAACTTTGCAAATTCCTGGTATTTAAAGACAAAGATATCAGACTCTGATATAATAAAATGGTTCGGCCGAAAAGCTTTCGGCGATAATATCGATTTGAAATTTTGACTCAAGGTCAGTAATTTTGAAGTTGGGGCACGTTTTGTTACCTCGACCCCAGCGTTCAACTGGTACTTGTTTAGTTTGACCCCGAAGGGATGAAAGGCAAAGTCGATCCCGATGACAATTGAAATCAGAACGTAGAGACGGACGAAATGCTGATAAGCATTTTGTCCAGCGTGCTAACGATTCTGCCCGCTCGCCGGTCTGTCCAAGAAATGAAGAAATTGTTGTTGCTCAGGATAGAAGGCAAAATCAAAGGTGTGTCCATAAACCTACTAACAATTCAAGCAAAGGCTAGAAGTAATTCTGGAATCTTTGAAGCAAATAAAATGAAATGAATACAAGGAAAATTTTCACACAAGTAATAAATGGCTAAGATGCTCCAGGAAAAAAACCACGCAGTTTAATATTTGCAAATTAAGTAAATTCGCCACTCCTGGTTGACCGGTATCTTGTGAATGAAATTTGTTAGACTTACAACCTATGAAACTTCCAACAACCCACTTTTACAACTACCTATATTTCCGTGCACACAAGCACCTCCTACTAACAACATCACGTTATTTTTTTTCTTGGAATTACTTAAAATTAGATATGACTCAGAAAAGGGGAAGCAACGAATGCTTCTAATAGTCGAGAAGTTTATTGGTACAATGCATGTTTATGGTAGTCGTTAAGGTTATTAGTACAACGAATGCTTATGGTAATCGAGAAGGTTATTTGGTACAACGAATGCTTATAGTGGTCGAAGTTATTGATACCTCGAATGCGTATAGTAGTCAAGAAGGTTAATGGTACACCGAATGCTAAGCATTCATTATTGGTACAACGAATGCTTGTGGTAGTCAAGAAGGTTATTGATACAACGAATGCTTATAGTAGTGGTTATTGGTACCTCGAATGTTTATGGTAGTCGAGAAGTTTATTGGCGCTTTGGATAAGTTAATCAGGGGAGAGTATTTAGTAAAACAGTGTTTCGGTGTGGATGAGAATCGTTTACATTGAAACCAGATGATCGAATGGCCATACGTACACAAAGACGTACAAACTATGCCTGGATTTATGGACTTTAAAGAACGGATGACCCTGTTACTGGAGGGAACGTCACTGGATATAAACTCAAACTATTTCTCATTTACTATTCAAAAATCCTTATGGGTTTCAAAATATAAAGTAATACACGCTTCCTATCCAATTTTGATCAAGGAAAAATTTGAATCATTCAAGTTTTGTTTGAAAACTTATATTCAAAAATGTTTTATTCCTAATATAAAAGGACACTGCCCTGAAAAAGACATTTTGCTTAAGATCTTATTACCTGGAAATGCACCTGGACTTCCGCTTTATTTAGAGCCTACGAAAAGAGGGCAAGAATAGTTTAGATGCATCAATCATTCGATTGATGAACCATGGTGCTTTGGAAACATTTAAAGCATATTTTCTTCGATCAACATTTGACCAGTATATAGCGTTAACAGCTGATGAAGCAATAGAGATTGTTTTGGATAAATTACAACGTTCTTCATTGTATTAAGATTATTGTAGCAGCTTAGGAGAATGTAGTTTTTAAGTGCATGGATGGTGGATGGAACATTGTCTCAAATGTTGCATTAATATATTGCCAGATGTTGATGAAAAGAGATTTGCTGTGAGTAAAAGGAACATTAGGAAATTGGCTAACAGTTTTCAATTAGAAGTAGAAGTGGAAATTGTAGAACAGTCATTGGACTACGATTTCAAAGAACTATCAAACGAGGATGTTTCTGAATGAAAAGCAGAGACAATTGTGCAGGAAGGAGAAAGGTGGCGGAGAAAAGAAATGAAGGAGACAAGACGAGGAAGGAGACAAGATGAGGAAGTCGTTCAGTGCAGAGGGGTTGACAGGATTTATTCTTTTTTAATAAGAGTAATTTCCGTTTGGAACAAGTGGACAACTTTGTTCCGTTTGGAACGACGTTGAACGATTCACCGAGATCGATAGAAACATTCAGAAAGCGAAAGAAAAATATACGGAGATAAAAGGAAAGATCCGATTCAAAAAAAAGATCACAAACATTCCGTCTTCAAACCCCTTACCCCTCAACACAAGATTTCTGAGTTAAATTTGGTGCTAGGAATCGATAATTTTTAAGTTTTCAGAGACGCAAATTCCGTACTAAGACTGTTTGAAGCTGTCTTCATAAACTTACCACTATCTACAACTATTGCTGTCACAAGCTGACTACGCTGACTACGCACATTTACCACTACGACTATGGCTATCTCGAGTTTGCTGCGGGCAATTCATTTATTTCAAGACTTGAGTTTACAAATTATTTTTGCTGTTTTTGATCTATTTTGTTTAGTACTTATGTATTATGCAGTCCTTTATTTATAACAAAATGTGTTTGACAAGTAATTCTCATGATTTTTTTTTATATTTTGTCTCTTTTTTTTTATTTTTCCATGTAATAAAATACTGTTACACTTTAAACTAGTTTATTTGGTTTCAACCTGCGAGCAGTAATCATGCTGGAGCACCACTGTCTATAAGATACATTAATAAGTAAATATTTCTGTTTTGTAATGTGTTAAAATTTTGCATTTTTCATTCGGACCGTTAAATTCAGGATACAGACGTTAACAAAAGGAGATAAAGGAAAAAAATATATTATAAGGTTGTCCCAAAAGTTCGTAGAAAGTCTTGGAAAATAATGGTCTTTATTTTGAGGAATAATTTTTGTTGTTTTTGTTAGTACTTGGCGAGTAAAAATTCAATTTTCGCAAGTGTTTACGAACTTTTGGGACAACCTAATATTATGTAATATAGTATAGAGCAGAGGGCTGGCTGAATCATTAGCACGCGGGGAGAAATGTGTAGTCGTATTTCGTCTGCCGTTACGTTCTGAGTTCAAATTCCGCCGAGGTCGACTTTGCTTTTCATCCTTTCGGGGTCGATAAGTTAAGTACCAGTAATGCACTGGGGTCGATGTAATCGACTTAATCCGTTTGTCTGTATTCGTTTGTCCCCTCTGTGTTTATCCCCTTGTGGGTAGTAAAGAAATAGAATCATAAGCTCTTTGCATTCTGAGATGAAATCCCAATGAGGTCAACTTTGCTTTACATCTCCTCGGGGTCAATAAATTAAAATGCAGTAATGTATTAACGGTGGCTTCATAGCTCAGTTGGTTAGAGCGCCAGTCTAGTAAACTGGAGGTCGAGGGTTCGAATCCCCCTGGAGCCTGTTCGTAATTTTTTTTTAACGGTGTTACATCAGCATGGCCACAGTTCTGAGCTGAAACTAGAGAAAAAAAATGTGTTGGTCGGTTTAATCGAGTAACCGTCCCTACTAAAATTTCAGCCTTGTACATAATACCTAAAAAATAACTCCACTCGCCACCAAAGAAGAAAACATCGAATACGCATCTTCAAGTTACGTCCCTATTGAGTTAGGACCGGTTGTGTGGAAAGGAGCCTGGTCGTAAGTCTAGGAGTATTGTTGGTGTGAATGTGTGCTATTCACATTAGTTAGAAAACCGATTAACCGGCGCGTTCGAACAAAAATGCTTGTGTTATATATAAGTTTGTCAAATTTATGGTGCTTCTGTTGCTTACTATGATAAATAGTATCTATTTACAGCTAGGTGCAGCAGGTCACTTGACATTAAGCAACAAAGACAAAATACAACATTCATCGTCAGACTAGTTCAATTTTTTAAGCCATAATTCAGTCAGTCAACTCTCTCTCTCTCTCTCTCTCGCCCTCTTTCTATCTCTATCTATCTCTATTTATCTATCTATCGCGCGCTCTCTCTTCTGCATCCGTTAAATACTTTTTACTTAAGTAAAAGAGAACAAAGTATTGGCAAAAATTTCATACTGTTGGACTTTATGACTTAAGGTCTCATAACGTCCTAGGGTCAAAATCCAACTTTCATTGCTGATAAAATATGTACCAGTTACATACTAGAGAATAAAACCATATAGGTGTCCTTTACTTAAAAAATATTAACTTAATATCTAATCAAAAGAAATCAATATTAATCAATATTAAGAAAGAGTTTTCTACTTAGGATTCCTTTAACAGCCAGCAATAAGATAATACTGCATTTTCCTCAGTGTGCAACAGACAATTATATTTCCATAGAGTATAAAGTAGAGTCTTCTTTCAAATCACCCAGCAGTGTTTAACTAAGAACTACAAAATATTTTCCATTGGTGCTTCCATTTCGTCTATTTAGACCGATCGCTTACAACATTTTCTATGATTAGATAATAATGATGATCAATGAGCACATTTATCACACTATTCGATGGATAAGAAAGTGACAGTCATCGGAACTTTTCGTCTATTTTGCCGTCATCGGCAACCTTTAACTTTTGAAATTTGTCCTCTATAACTAAGTTTGCTTTCAGAATTTCCTTAAGAACCTGTTTATTCGACAATAGATCATTCTAGAACAAAAACAGAAGCTACTTTGACACTTGCCATTGATTCTTGGCATCAGCAACATCAAAATCTAATTAAGAGCATTGGCAAACTGTCTGGAAAGTTGTAGAATTCGGTTTATAGATATACGTTATCACTACGTGTAAATTAGATTTTATTGTTCATGTTATTTCTGTTGAAATACGATTGAACAGGATTTCATCGGTTGATTTGTTCTTTGGTCTATGTAAGGTCACTGGATCATCCCTGATAAGAGATTTGCTGGGATTTTACATAGACGTTGGAGCCAACCAGTTCTGGTAACAACAATTTAGTAGATTCAGTTGCAAAATAATTACTAATCACACCTCTAACAAATTTCGATTCTATTTATATGTAGATATTTATCTTTATTCATTTATTCCTGCATCAATTATTTCGGACATGATTTAGTTTAACCAAGACGCTAACATTCAGAATTTATTGTAGAAATTGTTTATATTATTTTATTTTTATTTTTATTTTTAGTTTTATTTGGGGGGAGGGGGGTTGCAAAGTTTTGTTTTTCTTTTTTCTAAAATTTACTATTTCAAGTTGTTTCTAAAAATGTTTAAATGTAACAATTTAATGCCGAGTTTCAATTAATCCAACCCAATTCCATCGTAATATATTGTTCCTGTAATTCGGTAAGTTAACTAGCATCGACAATTAGTAATTACATAAATAGATAGACAGACAGATAGATAGATAGATAGATAGATAGATAGATAGATAGATAGATAGATAGAGAGAGAGAGAGAGAGAGAGATTGGTTGATTGATCGATAGATAGATAGATACATACATACATACATACATACATACATACATACATACATACACATAGATATATGTATACATATATATATATATACACATACATATATATATATATATTTATATATTATATACGCATGTATGTATGTATGTTTCTGTCCATATATGTATATACATACTGGTAAGTTAGGTAGTTCTACGTTACACGCGTTTCATTATAGTGAATGAAATACTTTATGAATATAAATATTAATAATTAATTGTAATATTATAAATATAAGAACTTCACAATCGGATGGGGTGCTGAAATGCTCCTGGTTTTCTGTAAAAGAAAAACATAGGAGGATCGGTTAATTATGATTTTATTCAATATATTCCCCCTCTCAGATTCACACACAATGCAGCAGTCCTCCAATTGTTTTAAGCCCTGTAAAAGAACTCGAAAGTTTGGGCCTCCAACCAGGCCTTTAACGACACCCTTAAATCCGGGAACTTTTCAGCACTCTCTCATACATGTATGAAACATGTATAGGATCTCCTCTCCGTAATACTTCAGACACAGATTCAAAAATAGTACCAAACTTTCCAGTGTTTACTTTAATATATACGGTAATCTGGCGGAATCGTTACTGCGCCGGACAAAATGCTTAGCGGCATTTCGTCCGTCATTACCCAGTGAGTTTCATCATTTTGGGGTCGATGGAATTAATGCCTGTCATGTACTGGGGTCGATGTAATCAACTTTACCCTGCCTCCAAGCTTCCGGGTTTTGTGCAAACATTTCAAACCTTATTCTGAAGGAATTTCAACTAGTATGTATGACATAATCATTTAAAATAAAACATCTACATACTTACTTTTGGTTACTGGAATGTGCAGATTTGCTTCACGGGGACATAGTTTAGATTATAATCGCGGTGTTTGGTTCTGTCGGGTACACAATTATGAGGTAGTGAGTTCGATTCCCAGACCGGTTTGTGTGTTGTGTTCTTGGGCAAGACACTTTATTTCACGTTGTTCCAGTTCACTCACCTGTAGAAATGAGTTGCGACGTCTCTAGTGCCAAGGTATATGGCCTTTGTCTTTCCTTTGGACAATATCGGGGGCGTGGACAGGTGAGGCTGGTATGCATGGGCATAGCTGGTCTTCCATAAACAACCTTGCCCAGATTTGTGCCTCAGAGGGTAACTTTGTAGGTGCAATCTCATGGTCATTCATGATCGAAATGGGTCTTTACCCTTACCCTTTTTGTAAGGAATACACACACACACACACACACACACACACACACACACACACACATACACACACATAGGTAGCTGGAATATTCAGGTATCACCCGATTTCAGGATTCGCTAGAATATTTCCCACATAATCAACAAAATCTGACTAATTACAATCTTGCATGGAATAAGCTCCAGCAACGATTTCGTCTTTTAGTGCGTTTTCTTCTGAGCCTATCAACCAGTATAAATTCGGCACACGGTAACTACTGGACAGAGAACTTTTGGGATGCAACAGAGACGGTATTGATGAACACTGTAGGAGGTAGTGGACAACAGCTGACAACACAAAAGCAATAAACAGTCCGAGTATGAAAGACACTAGAAGTCAGTAGCACACCAAGCAACAAACCAAGTTTATCTGCTGTTACAGCTACACCAAGAACATTAAGATTCAAAATTCTCGCGACGTTTTAGCGTTCGTTGTTACATTTGTTTTGTGTACGAAAACTATAAAATTTTTTTAATCAAAAATCGCGACAAAATCATCGCCTTATTTTTCGTAGAACTAGTTACCTCCAACGCTAGAAATAGTAGTCAGCACTTGTAACGCATACATATATTTATATATGTGTGTGTGTGTTTCTCCACGTAATTATATATTACTTCCATTATATACTCTTTACTCTTTTCTCTTTTACTTGTTTCAGTCATTTGACTGCGGTCATGCTGGAGCACCGCCTTTAGTCGAGCAAATCGACCCCGGGACTTATTCTTTTGTAAGCCCAGTACTTATTCTATCGGTCTGTTTTGCCGAACCGCTAGTGACGGGAACGTAAACACACCAGCATCGGTTGTCTAGCAATGCTAGGGGGACAAACACAGACACACAAACACATACACACATATATATATACATATATACGACAGGCTTCTTTCAGTTTCCGTCTACCAAATCCACTCACAAGGCATTGGTCGGCCCGGGGCTATAGCATAAGACACTTGCCTAAGATGCCACGCAGGGGGACTGAACCCGGAACCATGTGGTTGGTTAGCAAGCTACTTACCACACAGCCACTCCAATATATATATTATTTCCGGGAATTTGGCGCGCTAGAGCGAAGGCATTTGAATATAACCGTGAATATAATAGGCCGAACTACTCGTATTTTTTACCTCGTGTTAATATCTGGCGGACCTCACTGACGAACTTGCAGATTAATTGTGTAAGTAAAATTGCATACTTTATTAACAGTGAAACAATTGCATGGGGTTAATCTATATTTTTGTTATTTTTCATTTGTCCTGCTCGCTTACGTTCATAGTGTGCTAAATTTTTCTTGAGAACAATTCTTAGTGGTTGAGACCCATGCGGATCTCTCTTTAGCGTAAGGGCGTCCACATAGTGGATTCTCTCTCATATTTGTGTGCGTATATATATATATATATATATATGTATCTATGTATGTATGTATGTATATATGTATGTATGTATGTATGTAGTATGTATGTATGTATGTATGTATGTATGTATGTATGTATGTATGCATATATATAGGGATTATATCAAAGTAATAAAACTTTGCGACAAAGTTGCATGAAAGTTTAGCTCTCGTTTGTATTTTTTCTTTAGACAGCTTTATCTATTTTAATAGCAAACTCTTTAGCTGGAAGTGTCTAATACCTATTTTTTCTGATAATCCGGTTAGTGGACTGTCACATGTGTTCTAATACTTGCAAAATGCTTATACGTTAGCTTTTTATAACATGACATTTCTGGGAGGCCTATTTTTCTAAGTTTGGACGTGTCATTTACAAACAACGCGGCGTGTCACGGCTAACACAGCTGTATCATAGGTTTGCCGTCACTGATCTTATACTTGTGGGTTGACTATCCTGTTCGCAGGACTAAAACACAGATTCCTTTGAGCCAAAACACCTCCTCCTCTGTAAACGTTAATATTACTGCCATTATTATTCTTGCGTTTTCTCGGGTTTTTTCTCCTTATTCTGCTAAGATGAAGATCCTTATAAATGTCTGGATATGTTCGTGTGTGTGTGTGTGTGTCTGTGTGTTTGTGTGTATGTGTGTATGTGTGTGTTTGCAAATGCTTGTATGTGACTATTAGGAATATATATATGAATCTCCATCATAAATATATAAACGTTTTCTATATGTGTGAGTGTGTGTGTATGGATCAAAACACTAGTTTTAAACGTGATGTTAGTCTTAAGCCATTTTGAATTTGAATGAAACAAGTTGATTGTTAATATCGTAAGTTGGGCTGCGATTGGTCGAGGAAAATCACGTGGGATCGTGGCTTGATGTTTTTATATCGGTATACCAGCGACAACAGATAGGTGAAAAATAACACATAGTGAACAGAAAATCGATCGTAATGGACAGGAATCGACCACGTGGTGGACAGGAAATCGGTCTGATTGTTGGAGGGGAATAGAAAGGGGCGGTATGTGCAAGTATATAGTTGTATACGTGGGCGTGTAGATGCGTTCATATGGTTTTTGCGTGCATGTTTGTATTGATGCGAGCGTGTGCATTTGTACAGGAGCGCACACGCGCACGCCCCCCCCTCCGCCTGCACACAGATATGAATGGACATGCGCGCGCACACTTACACACGTACACACACACAGAAACACATACACGTGCACACACACATGCATGCATATGTACGCATAGACGCACATACAGCGTATACATTTATATGTACATATGTATATATGCATGCATGTACGCATGCATATTAGTGCGTGCGTGCACATGCGTAATCGCGATCGCGCATCCATGAGTATACATGTACATAACAAGCGTTGGGAAATGGTAAGCATTCGGAATCGGTAAGCTTTGGATATTGGTAAGCGTTTGGGGATTGGTAATTGTCGGTCCTACTCATGAGGTTGGTTGGTGAGGATGACCTTGGCGCATGCGGTGCAAAGTAGCGGCTGGTACTAAGGTAGTTTATCCGGATTGTCGGTAGTCAGAAGCTTGAAATTTGCCAGAAGGGCATATCTCTGGTGACAACAATAAGATAAATCGCATTACTTGTTTTCGGATACTGCAGATCGTTGAAGGATATGCAGTTTTTCGCGGAGATATAGCTGGCAGTTGGAGGAGCCGGGTGAATATGATGGTGCTCTGTCGACAATAGTCCACTTGATGCTGGGTATTTCTTCTCGAAGGTCACGGACTCTCCACAGAAAACGAGACGAGGAAGTAGAATTCTCTTTGTCCCTGGATCTAAACGGGTGCATGTACTGAGAGTAACTTCCCTTGAAGTCATTAGCTGTTACATTAGCTGTATAGTGCCTTGTAATGCCATCGGATGGTGTAAAGGTGGCCCTGTATACTACGGCACTTGAGAGGCAGGATCTTTCTAGAAGGCACATGGTGGGGTTCCGGAAGCTGCAAGTTGGGGTCTGTTGATGAGTGCGATGTTAGATGCGACGTTGTCTAAACAGGTGTAGCTCACATTGACATTATGAAGGTAGAAGAGTTTGTGATACTTGTGGCTTTTGAGTTTCTTAATTAACAACAGGAAACCCCTAGCTACATTGATGGAAACTTCTAGCTTGAAAGGGGGTTATACCATATAATTTTTCCTTTTCCTAATCATTGTGGGGTGAGAAGAGGGTGTTTGGGGGTTGTCCACATACGTGAACTTCTCAGTAAACCCGTTCCTAGCCAAAGCATTGTTGCAGTTGGGGGAAGCCCAGTTGAAGATCTCTCTATTGACCGTTTAAATAGGGGGCCGTGCATGTGCGCGTCCATGTACAGATGCGCACGCTTGCATCATTACAGACATGCACGCAAAACCATGAGCTCATACGCAAACCCACACATACACCTATATACTTGTACATACCGCCCCTTCCTACTCTCCCTCTAACAACTCAACTGATTTCCTGTCCACCATGCGGTATTTTCCAGCTAACCGCTGTCGCTGGTATACTGATACACCAACATCAAACCACGACACTACTTAACCTTCCTTGACCAATCGCAGCCCAACTTATGGTAACAATAATCAATTTCTTTCATTCGTATTCACGCTTGAAACTCGGAGTACCAACAAATTTGAATCAAACTGTTTTGATCCATACATGTAACTCATAATAAATGTGTTGAGTGTCCGTCTTTCATTTGTCCACTAACTCGTACATATGTATGTATATATATATATATATATATATATATATATATATATATATATATATATATAATGATAAATCTCAGAGCGAGTTATAAACAGTAGCGGCAACAGATCGTGACGTATATTTGCCATTTGAATATGGCTAACCCCTAAGGGTGGATGCTACTGTAGTTTGTAGCCCCAGGAAGACACCTCCTCCAGCTGGCTATAGACAGGTATTCTCTGAATAGAATACACTTCGTAGTCCTCAAGAAATTTGAATTTGAGCAGACAAAGGAGTAAATGTAAGGACAAGCAACTTAGGTAAGTTGATATACAAAAAATATTAAATACATTTAATACAAATTATGTAAGCATGTAAAAAAAGTCCGACTTACACAGAATAGAAATGATATCAGGAATTAAATGGGTTGAATAAGAGTTTTACGAGTTCAACAGCTGTCTCTGGGGGCTTGATTTCACATTTGAGGTATTGACACTTTGGAGTTTAAGGATTCTATGTTTGTGTGTGTGTGTGTATGTATGTTTCAAAAAGGATTAAAGCTCCGTTCCGGGCCACACGTTCATAGGCCGGTCTCCCTAGATTTTGTGGAACGCAGATTGATTTCATAAACAGAGACTCTGGGACCAATTAAATAGCATTTTCACACAAGAATTGAAAACCTAACTCTCTATCAAGACAATTACCAGCATTTGACCGCGATTTAGTGGAAAATTCTGGATGCCATTGTAAATACTCATATCTAGAACTGACATCTTGCTCGAACACCATTATTTAATGGTCGGTTATGAATAATTGATCAGTGGAGCGTGATCACGGTACAGCTAAGGGACATAACTAATGACCCTGCGGTATATATTTATTTCCCTTGAAACTCAGTGCTCAAAACTCATCGAGATTGACTTCATTTTTATCACTCTTGCCCGCCCCTAGAGTCTATATGATAAGCACTAACAATAATATAATCCTTTGCTGGTATCAGCCATCCAACTATAACTATGTGAAGGCACTGCCACGATATTGGAATCGATTTAATCGACTGTCTCCTCCCCTTTAATTTGTGGCCTTGTAGCGATGCAAGGAATCAATATTTATCAGATAGCCAGCTTTTAGGTTTTAAACTCTAGTTCATTAGGAAAGACTGAAGCTACTTGAAGTTTAAAGAGAAAGGGATAGCTATTTTATAGCCGGTTAGTAGAATCTCAATTACCATACTACAGGTAATCTCTAAGGATGTTCATTTATGTGAGACAATATCTCCAGAAAAATAAAATGGAAATTTTCATCAGATTTTATCGATTTGTTCTTTTTATCTCTCTAACATGATAAGACAGTGAAAGTTCAAATCCTGGTCAAACAATAAATTCACTGTATTTATGTTTTACGACCAAACAAGCAAAAATAGTTTATAAAAAGTCATTGTTACAGTAATAACAAACATTCTCTACAAGAACTTCATCATTAACATAAGTGATGTTATCAAACCAAAGCATTTAACGTCCAAAATGTAAGTAACTATTATATGTAACGGCTTCAGGCAAAATCCTGAAACCGACCTTGTGATGGCTCTTGAATAATGAATATCGCTTGCCTAGAGAAAGAGGTGGTGTGTTACAGAGTACACTGCCGAGCCTTTGCCCTTCCAGTCACCTCATATCAACCACTACAATTTAGATACGGTGTTCGAGATTTTTCTAACATATTAAGGCAGAGAAAGTTCAAATCTTGATCAAGAAATAAACGTATTTGACCAGAGATTTAGTGGTATCTGAAATTAGAGATCTACTATCTAATGCTATTTTATATTAAAAGGACTGGTCATATCCTGGGATCTACAGGGTATAATATGAATGGTTCTCACCTATAACCCTTTCATAATGCGGCAGAATTTGAACTCAGAATGTAAAATGTTGGAAGAAATGTTACTTAGCATTTACTTTGGCGTAGTAACGATTTTGCCAGCTCGCCTCCTTAAGATCTGATATATTAAGTGTTTCTTACAGAAATATAGTATCTGAAATTTGGGGGTAGGTGTTAGCCTATTATACAGACTTGAGTTGTACTTATTTTTTATTACCCCTGGGTAGATAAAAGCCTTAGTTGATCTTTGCGGGTTAAAGGTAAGGACCACTTTTGGGAGGAAGGGAAACAACAGAAAATTTACCCTGATACGTTCGTTAACCGACAGAGGGGTGAAAGGCATAGTTAATCGCGATGGGACTTGAACTCACAAATCAAAAGATTGGGATCAACAACCGCAAGACCTTTCGTTCAGCTTTCTAACGATTCCCCTGTTCTCTTGCCAATTGGTTGCCTATTTCTCTGACGAGTGTGTTCAATTCAGAATAGTTATTTGCAGCCGAAGTTGCGTGCTGCTGCTGAAATAACATAAAGTGAAGGGCGAAAGGTTAACGTAGATAAAGCTAAGAAATCAATTACAACCGAAATAATTCAGATTAAGAAGATACTATGGAAACTTAATGCTATATGGAAAGTCTTATTCCGTTATGTGTGACATAGAGTCGTCGTTGTCGTCGTCGTCATCGTCGTCATCACTCTTGTTGTTGTAGTTGTTGCTGCTGCTGCTGTTGATGTTGTTGATGATGATGATGATGAGGAGGAGGAGGAGGATGGTGGTGGCGGTGGTGGTGGTGGTGGTGGTGGTGATGATGATGATGATGAGGATGATGATGATGATGATGTTTAAATGCGGGACGGTGGATTACACGAATCGCAGAATCACAGAACCGCCAGGGGACACTGATAACAAAATTGCTTAGTGG
Organism: Octopus sinensis; assembly: GCF_006345805.1. Lineage (NCBI taxonomy): Eukaryota > Metazoa > Mollusca > Cephalopoda > Octopoda > Octopodidae > Octopus > Octopus sinensis. The sequence continues at coordinate 79,729,580 of NC_043003.1, read as the reverse complement.
TATTTCTTCTCACTCGGTACGTCCCTTGTTCAAATCCCACCAAGTTCAGCATTATCTTCAGAGTCGAAAAAATAAAATTAGCAGTCTAAAATTGGTGTCAGTGGCATCGACTAACATCTTCCCCGAAATCTCAAGCTCATTGCTTTCTTTAAGTTTCATCTGCACTGACTCTGACAAGAAAAGATAAGCAAACTTGTTGGGACCTACACATATATTTTTATTCATTAAATTTGCCATATAGGCAGCACATAGATAAGGTAGCTTTGAGGGCTGGACATAGACATTGATGAGGCAAATGATTATGATACAAAAATGATAAAGATGGGAGAAGAGGGGACATACACATATATGTTACGTACTGTTCTCAATAAATGGAAACAACATTCAACGAAAGATGAGGTGTCTGGAAATATTCCCAACATATCATTAATCATTCGAGAGTGGTGGAATGAGATATGCTGATCACAGCTATCGAAGCAAAGATGAATTAGTGATTTCTTTTTTGTAGTTCCCGAGTCATAGGAATTCTTAAGTCGGATGACTTGAAATGATGCTAATTGATAAATGTTTTCATGATGTCGAGCTGAAAATAGAAAACCTCAAAAATATCATGGAAGACTGAAACGCTTGGAAAGTAAGACAGCTCTTGGTCCGGGCAACCCGCCAGAAACATTGACGGAGCCTATGCTAGAATCAATTATTGCTGAAACCCAGATCACCACCGATTTACTAAACCCATCATCAAAGATCCTCCAACCGTAAGTACGCGTCAGTTGACAGAGGTTTGGAAGAGATTTTACAGCTGTTTCTAGCAATGTTGGCAATCATGTGGAACAGTGGTTCTCATCCATTTTTTATATTTTTGGTTCTCTTCGATTACTATTTTATTCTCGTGGACCCCTCGAACCAAAGTCATCCGATTTAAAAAAACTAACTTAATATATAGGCGCTGGCGTGATTGTATGGTTAGAAGCTTGTTTCCCCACCACATGGTTCCTGTTATGTTCCACTGCGTGCCACACTGAGCATGTGTCTTCACCTATGACCTCGGACTCACCAAAGCCATGTGAGTGGATTTGGTAGGCCGAGACTAAAAAAGGCTCGTCGCGCGGGCGCGTGTGTGTTTTTGTGTCTGTGTTTGTCCCCACCACCACCATTTGACAACTGGTGTTGGTGTCGGCAAAAGAGACCGATGCCAGGCCTTAAAAAAGTAAGTACTGGGGTCGATTCGTACAACAACAACAAAATTCTTCAAGACGGTGCTCCGGCATGGCCGCAGTCTAATGACTGAAACAAGTACAAAATACTTCTTTCAAAATTCCTACTTTGCTTTTCAAGCATTAACTTGAGTAGGTTGAACATACACACACATGCACATGCACAAACACATGTATATATAATTATGTATGAAGAATACATACATACATACATACATACATACATACATACATACATACATACATACATACATACATACATACATACACGGAGCTGTTTTGCCTTGAAAGTATCAAGTCATCCCCTAAGTTCTGTCCGAATTTTGAATAAAGAAAACAAGTGATCAAATGTTATATATAATTGAAATTTAATTATAAATGTACTTCCCCTGATTATCTATGACTTCCTTCCATCTATTTACAAGCTTTTTAATCCTATCAGTGAAAACCTCTTTTGGTTTCAAAACGAAGAACTCTGAAATATCAGTTTCGATCTCCTCCTGGCTTGCGAAAGTTCTATCCCCCAAATGGCTCCGTAAACTACGAAACAAATGGTAGTCTGAAGGAGCAAGGTCGGGAGAATAAGTTGGATGAGGAATTTTTTCCCAACCAAGCTCTTCGATCTTTGCAGTGTGGGGTCGCGTATTGTCCTGATGAAACATCACTCCTTTTCGATTCACTAAAGCGGGTCTTTTTTTCTTCAAAGCTTGGTTCAAACGCCCTAATTGCTGCCACTAGACTTGAGCATTGATTGTTGCATTGGGTGGTAACAATTCAAAGTGAATTACTCCTTTGCAATCCCACCAGATAGAGTAGAACCTTTTTCCCATGAAGTTCCCCTCTCGGTTGTGGTTGACCTTTTTCCCTTTTACCAAGCCACTATTTACGACGTTTAACATTTCGATAGAAGATCCATTTTTCGTCACCAGTCACAAGACTATCCAAAAATGGTGAAATGAGTTAGCGAGAATGGAGAGAAGAACTGATGTCAACTCGGGATTTGCGGTTGCTTTCGAACAATTCATAAGGCACCTATTTTCCAACTTTAGGAAGCCTTTGTTTTAGATATTGCCAATTCTTCAACTGATAATGCAGGATTTTCTTCAAGTAAAGTGTCGAGGAGCTTATCATTAAACTCAACTGGACGTCCTGTTCGATCTTCATCTTCAAGGCTGAAATCTCCACTTCTGAATTTCTGCAAGTTCATTCAAGCATTCTTTCCCATAAACTGAGTGTATGTTTCGAGTCGCTTCGGCTGCAGAGTTTCCTTTTTTGTACTCATAAAGAATTATGTGCCTTAACTACTCTTTGGATACTTCTATGTTAGAAAGGGTTTTAATCAAAGAAATTTTAATTCTATTATTCTGTAAAATAATATTTAATTAGTTTAAATGTATACAATTGCATAAAAATAATTTTTAATTCAGTTAGACATTCTAAAATACTATTAAATTTTATTAAATTTTTAAAAAGGTAAAATCGGACAGAACTTATGGGATGACCTGCTATTTAAGTTGAGATGAGCTTCGTCCGAGGATTGCTTTAACCGCTTCATGTATCCGATTGAAGGGTCATCTCGGGCTTTCTCATAGCACCGAAATAAATTTTGGTTTAGTTATTGAGTCCAAGTTAAATGAGAAGAGTACTTATGTCTTCTTAAATAACTTACTGGTGAAATAGTTCTATTTCCATCGGTGGTGACGTTGTTAGTTTCATCTGTGGTGGTGTTAATTTCAGCCATTGTCGTGTTCGCGAGATTCCACGAGATGTAGATGTATATTTTAAAATCTGTTCAGGATACCGCTACGATTGCGAGTAAAAGGTGTTTCTCTTAATAATTATTGGAGAAATAAACCAGTTACTAATTTAGGCTGGAGACGTCGGCATATTTCTAGAGGACGTAGTTCAAAACGGTCCTCTACACTTTCACCTCCCATGTTGACGGCGCCATTATTGATGCAGAAACCTTCGCTATAGCAGTAGGCAAACTGCAGAATGAGAAGGCACCTGAAAGGGACCTAATAGTTGGATATTGGTATATCCAAAAGCTGACATTTTATAGAAACCGTTATATATGTATGTTCAAATGGACTATAGAAGGACAGACTAATATACCACATTCGATTGCTACAGCAAGGACAAATCTTGTTGTCAAAAATGAAATCACTTATATATCAGGAAACTACATGCGCATTGCTAGCCTAAACATTATGTACAAACTGTACTCAAATTGCCTCAGCCAGTTGATCCAGGCCATTGTGAGTCGAACAACATTGTGACTGATCAACAGGCTGGTGAAAAGAAGGGTGTGCGGGATGTACAACTTTTAATAAATAATCTGTACTGTCTGAAGAAAACAACGCAGAAACCTTGTGACAGTATAGCTTGTCTATAGGAAGCATTCAATTCTATCACTCATTCATGGTTGTTGAAGTGCTTACATCAGGCAAAGATACTTACTACCTTAACTGCTGCTATAGAGAGACTCACAAAGACATAGATAACTATTCTTACCCTTACGACTGAGAACAGAATAATTGTTTCCAATTGTATAGTTATATAGTTATTACAAAGGGAATGTTCGAGGGAGATAGTTTTTCTGTACTTCTTTTCATTTTAGCACTGAATCCATTATCGTTCCTACTGCAGAAAACAAATGGTTATATGCTAGGATCTTCAACTGCCAGAAATATCAATGTAACTCATAATTTCTTTGTAGACGACCTGAAGATTTATGCTAAAAACGTTAACAATGCCAAAAATCAACTGGAATATTTTCAGCTGATATAGGCATGGAATTATTTGGCTAAAAGAAATGTTCATATTTGGTTAAAGAACGAGGAAAATCAGTCCCCCAAACCCAAAACCTGTGCATCAAAGATCTCTCTATCTTCCCCATTCCACAAAAAGAACATTACAAGTACCTAGGCATAGACGAAAATGTAACATGAAGGCACTGTGAATAAAGATAGTGACCCGAGAATATTACACCAGACCTAGCAAAATATGGCAGTTGGAACTCCCCTCTTAGAACAAAACAATATCCTACAATGCATTTACAGTCTCAATGTTGATTCCAACATTTGTGATACTTGATTGGTCTGTAGAGGAAATCCACTCCATAAATATCAAAACCAGCAAAATTCTGACAACAACTGAGAACTTCCACAGAAACAGTGATGTTAACCTGAGAAGAAATGAAGGTGGCAGAGGCCTGAGATCAGTGCAGATGGCTTTCGAATGCCATATGACATCACGCAGGCAGCAGCTGCTAAACAACAGCAGCAAAAATAAATATATTAATGCAGTCCTGAAAAGTGGAGTGAGCAACATTGTACGAGTTGACGGTGAACTTCTCAAGAAACACTCTCTTCCTGGTGATCTCCTATACAGCCTCAAAACAGCTGGGCTCTCTTATCTCAGAGAAAACCTTAATGGAAATTACTCAGCATACATAAAATGACTATGCATGTGTATGTTGCCCGGAAGCTTGAAGAAGAACTGACACGAAGCGCAGCCTCTCTTGGACACAAGACCACTACATCAAATCACACTATGAAGGCTATGCATTTGCAATCCAGGAACAGGAGATAACCACAAGAGAGACAGCGACGCTCTTGTAATCTTGTAATCTTGTAGGCTATGTCATGTTTCTGTGGAAGACATTACGCATGTGATTAGTAGCTGTCCTAAAATGTCGTTACGTTACTACCGCCCTATGCAGCATGATGTACTTGCGAATACAATTTACAATGCCATCCGCAAAAAAGACTGTCCTGAAATAAACTTAGAAAATTACTATGTTATGGTATAAATTTATAAGCACCAACTCAAGGAATACTGGGGGAATATTCCCATCAAAACTTCTATCAAATGTAAGCAGAACATACCGGATATTGTTTTGGGGACAGAGGGGCAAAAGGTATGTATCATAGAGGTTAGATGCCCTGCAACTTCTATATCCAGACTATGCCCAGCTTCTATATGCAGACTATGAATTCATATTCATATCAATAATAACTGGAGCACTAGGTTTTGTTAGTAAATGCTTAAAGGAGAATTTGGATAAACTGGGATTTTCGGAAAGAGAAATTGACCGGCTGATCAGTACATTACAAGTGAGCAGAACAGTAAAATTATGCAAGAGTTTTCTCAAGCACCAAATGTGAATTTGTCTGTGTTAACTACATCCCAAATATTGAGTTTTGTATCTTTGTTGCAAACAGGCTCCCTCCTCAATGGAAGATTTGTAACTTTTTTCTACTCTAGGCCCGAAATTTTTAGGGAGGGTACTAGTCGATTAGATCGACCCCTGTACGCAACTGGTACGAATTTATCGACCTCGAAAGGATGAAAGGCAAAGTCGACCTCGGCAGAATTTGAACTCAGAACGTAACGGCAGACGAAATACCGCTAAGCATTTCGCCCAGCGTGCTAACGTTTCTGCCAGCTCGCCGCCTTAATGTGGAAGATTTATAATGATTAAAAAATAGAAGAGACATACATACATACATACATACATACATACATACATACATACATACATACATACATACATACATACATACACCTCTCTCATATGCTAAATGTCTTATGGATTGAGTTGGATATCTTGTGCTTTATCTCTCCAGCTCCAGGTTGAAATTGTGACCTTTCTTGCGATTACGACTTCCTGATTTAGTTTTCCTCTCCCCTATTCCCTCTTTCTCAATCATATTCACAATTCACTTGATGGTTCTTGAATGGAATTTGAAGATGAAAGCCAGAGAAAGGCCTGGATTATCTTAGCCTTCTCAACATTTCTCCGTTGGAAAGATATGATGAAGCTGGCACAAAACGATTTCAGCCTGTTCTCTTTCTAGCTAAATATCTCAATGAGTATTTCAGTGATTCTTACAAAAACTGGTGTCAGTATGGCCAGTTGTCTTATCTGGAAAACACAGAAAATTACAAATCTATATGTTCTTTGGTTTTTAAAAAGCTTTAAGAATATGTGAGCGTGATGATTTTGGGTATATATTGGGTTGTCCGGAAAGTTCGTGCCGATTTATAGTAGCTTGCCTTTCGACTTATTTTAGAACATGGTTTAGTCCATAAAATAAGATTTGACTACACCTCCATTTAGAGCACAGTTTAAGCTATCTTTTCGTGGAAGAAGGAATATGTTCCTATAACCCTTTAAAATGGAAGATAAGAAAGTCCATTCTCGGCATTTGATGCTTTGGGAACCAGACAAAAATTGGTGCAGCTCGGCTGGGATGTGTTACCCCACCCTCCGTATTCACCAGATATTGCTCCTTCGGATTTCCACTGATTCAGATCTCTGCAGAATAGTCTTAATGGTAAAAATTTCAATTCCATGGATGACGTAAAAGGATACCTTGAGGAATTCTTTGCCATGAAACCACCTCAATTCTGGGAAGAGGGTATTTTCAAGTTACAGGAAAGATGGAGACGCATTGTGCAACAAAATGGTTCATATTTGGTTGGTTAAAAATGTAATGCAGCAAGATTGAACTTAGAGACACTTAGTTGCGAAGTTAGATTATTTTATACATTATAATCAATTTCCAGTCCTCCCAATGGAAGCATCTCTCATCATCAAGCCCTCACGATGCACAAGTTTTCAGGAATATGAAGGTAATGTTGACCTGTTTTTCATTCCCGTTGTATTGTTGATCCTAAACACGCACCACAATGACAAACATTCAGTAAGGAATACTACCTGGAAGTTATGCGTCGCCTTCGTGATGCTGTGCGTCGAAAGCGGCCGGACCAGCGGGCGACGAAGAATTGGGAACTACGCCACGACAATGTGCTCTCTTATTCCGTTTACGTGATCCACATCACTTGTTTGACAGGCTCCATACTCTCCCAACTTGGCACCGTGTGACTTCTAGCTCGTCCCTAAACTGATAACCATGTTGAAAAGTAAGCGATTTACGTCACGAAAGGAAATTATGACAAACGCGACGGCAGAGCTCCATATCATTGCGGAGATGGTGTTCCAGAAGCATCGCCAGCATTGGCAGAACCGCTGGGAGAAACTCCCAAGGTGAGTATTTTGAAAGTGATTAAATAAATTTCTGAAATATTCTAAATTGTTTTTTTTATGCCCAAATGTCGGATACTTTTGAACGCTCGTTGTATAGCTACAAGCTAATAATCTCACCGTGAACAGAAGACAGGTAATCGTCCTCTGATGAAGATCTAACAACACTATTAACAAATCACATGAGATTGATGTATTTCTGTCCATGAGGAGATGAACCTTGTGACGTAACTAATTCGTTTACTTTTCACAAGTAAACATAAATAAATAAACAGATTTAGAATAAAGAACAGAGTATATCTTACGTTTCAGCTTATTCATAGACACTGTACAATGCATTATTAATTTATTGATCAGTAAATCTACGTCAAAAGCCCGTAGAGTGTTCTGTAAATTATGTAGACTAGTTCCGCTCAGTCCCAGGTTGTATACAATATAAATAGCTATAAAATACCAATCTCTACGGGCATTCTTCCCTTGAAGAAAAACCTAGCAAATCTACAAACTAATCAGATTGATTTCATTTATCTTTTCTGTCTACAGAGTGGTAAATCTGTGGTGAATGAGACTTAGTTTACTTTTCACGGCAAGGCTAAATTGTATGTTTATCTAAAGAATGTACATTCTTTAGATAAACATACAGTACGCACATATACAAATTATGTATATGTGTGTGTCGGTGTATGTGTGTGTGTGTGAGTGTGTGTGTGAGTGTGTACTTGTGTGTCTATGTGTGTTTGTTTCACATCGACGAAGGATGTAAACATTGGTAAGAAAACCGAAAACCTGGTGTTTTACCAACGAATCCCCTTAAGATGTTTACATTTTCGGCGGCTTACACACACTGCTTTATCACATTAGCTGTCAAAACTGCAATGAACTAATGATAAAACCGTTATTCGAAACCTTTCATTATTCACGGTATTGTTCCCCGATTCAATATGAAATATGAATTAAAATAAATATAATACATTTTTAAAATATCAAATTATTTCTTCGTAAATTCCCGACCTTGCCATTCTAATACATTCTCCTGCAGCATTTCAATTAGACAATAAGGGTATTCTTTCATTTTGTACGTAACGAGAAGCTGAGATGGCCGAGTAAACGGAGACTAAGACTATCAGATCTTAGTTTATCCGTTGCTGGTATGCTGTTCTGTTTGGAAACAGGACACTTTATTCTGCATTAGGCATAGTCCACGTAATTGGTGGAAATAGGTGCAAATGTACACAAAGTTTAAACTTCATCTAAAATCGATCAATCGCCTTCATCTACTATAATAGTGAACATGGCTTCTGTTTCCCTCATATTAACTGGCTGTGAAATATAATGCACAGCAGCTCATTCCACTATTGGTTTTTTAAATGGTTTATTCTAAGACCTGGTGAGAGTGCTTGCAACGTAGTAAAAAAAAAACGTCGCCATTTTCATGGGCCCGGTTTCCCGGTTTCTGTGGCGTATGTGTTCCCCACCAGCTAGACGGGACGCCAGTCCATCGCAGCGTTACTCAAGAATCAGGAAAAGAGAATGAGAAAAAGTTGACGCAAAAGAGTACAACAGGGGTCACCGCCACCCCCTGCCGGAGCCTCGTGGAGCTTTTAGGTGTTTTTGCTCAATAAACACACACAACGCGCGGTCTGGGAATCGAAACCGCGATCTTCCGACCGCGAGTCCGCTGCCCTAACCACTAGGCCATTGTGCCTCCACCTTTCAACGTAGTGGACACTATTAAAGATAAACAACGGTTTGGCACTGGCCTTTGACCGGGAAATAGATGAAGTCTACTACACCATAACAACATTAGTATCTCTATCGGAATTTAACATAGTTACTATCTACTCAATTTGACGCATAGAGGTTTGGTTGACCAAAGGCTGCTTTTGGCAGAAGCCATGTGCTCATGCCACCGCGCTGTGTGATTAATTCAAGCACTATTTTAATCTCGAGAAAAACTTCTTAACTGCAAAACCCATGCCTTCAGCCATACAGACATGTTTTAGATATCATCATCATCGTTGTTCGACCGTAGTCGAGGACTTCACTTAGATATAATTAGACATTTCGGATAGGTTTTATTCATCAGTATCAGAAGGTTCGTCACCAAATATTTGTTGGATAACTTGCTGTGATAATTTCAACTTCTTTAATATATAAAGCATCTCTGCCAAAAAGAAAAGCTTGCACGTATGAATTACCATTTCTCATCCACACAATAAAAGCACGCAAATTCCGCAACATCTAATGACGCAAAATGCGTTTAACCTCGAGATATATTCTTGATGAAGAAGATAATTATAAATGTACACCTGCTCCGCCAAAAATGTCAACGATTTCAATTATATTCTGCTGATTAATTTCCTTGCGGATTGTCTCTATTAAAATGTAATTTTCCCCATGTATTTGTCTGATTTCGGCTGTTTCGTTATATGACCCTTTTATAATCGTAGGAGATATTCGTAAACACAAAGTAATTGTTCAATATATTTAATTTCATATATTTTAGACCAATTTCAGCATTCTTGCTAAAAGTATTCACTGGTGTAGTAAATGTGTGCGTGTTTGTGTGCTTATGTGCACGTGTCTATGTCTACATATATAGACACATATATGGATATATATCTATCTATATATATATATAATATATATATATATATATATATATATATTAGTTATCGCCATACTAATATGGCATTCTTATAAAAATAAGAAAAAGCTGACCGCTTATTAGCTCCATGAGGCCATCGCCTTAAGTTAGCTATTTGATACACAAACTGTATCCATATAACCTTTGAACAAGGATACAGTTTGTGTATCAAATAGCTAACTTAAGGCGATGGCCTCATGGAGCTAATAAGCGGTCAGCTTTTTTCTTATTTTTATAAGAATGCCATATTAGTATGGCGATAACTAATATTTTCCGGGAACGCTGCCGTTGTTCTCTTTTAGAGAGACTTAGTAATTTTAATATTTCTATTATATATATATATATATATATATATATATATAGATATATATATATATATATATATATATAGGTAGATAGATAGATAGATAGATAGATAGATAGTAGATAGATAGATATAGATAGATAGATAGATAGATAGAGATAGATAGATAGATAGATAGATAGATAGATAGATAGATAGATAGATAGATATAGATACAGGTATAGATATATATAGATATATATTAGTACAAATATATAAATATGTATGTATAAGTATTTATATTTCGTGTTATGATTAGAAGCGAAGCACTTTACCAAAACTTTTCACTCGAGTCCAGGAGAAGAAACTCTCCAAATCCTTGCTAGAGTTTTCAAGAAAACGAAATAAGGACTAGTTAGCATTCAAAGGCTTTGAATGCATTTTTAAAGGAAGGTGTTGTGTAAGAGATTATCTGAAACGTGCGTACTAAATGTGTGTGCGTGCGTGCGTGCGTGTGTGTGTGTGTGTGTGTGTTTGTGTGTGTGTGTGTGTGTGTGTGTATAAACACACATTTATATACAATTTTCCAAAGCAGATATATGCCTGTAAGATAGCGTTTCTATCACTGGCCCTCAACTGACTATCTAATCTACTTTTGCTTTAATAATTTGTAACAAATTTAGCACGTAATTTTGTCAAAAGTCACAGAAGTTAAGGCTCCGCTCTTGTGCCTTCGTCCAAAATAAATTCTCAGCCCAGCAGTAATTGAGCACAGCATTAAGTATTAAGGACGGCAGTGCTCAGCTGCTGTGATTACAATTCTATGCATATAAACATATCGTGTTAGTCTCTCAATGTTTGATTTTTCGTGAATTAGAAGAATGGCTTTTGAAAGCATAGCTTGACCATAAACAAAGAGATGAGGCTACCTCTAGACCTTCTTCCATACAGATCTCAACATCTATCTATTCATATATATATATATATTTATATATATATATATATATTTATATATATATATATATTATATATATATATATATATATATATATATATATATATATATATATATATGTATATATATATCAAAAGGATGTGTTATAATACTATTCCACATCTAAACCAACAATCCAACATACCCCCATCATCAGCTGCACCACGGATATCATTATGGTTTCGACAACTGGGCAGCACCATTCAATGCGGCGGTGTCAACAACACTAAAATAAGCGTTGTTTGGGAACAAACAAACCAAAGAAACCACAACTTTCAAACACATTTACCCTATGTGCAACCGTATCGATAAATACATTTAATAAGTAAATTACAACCACTTCTAAATGCGCAACTAAACAGCGACAGCTCTATTAAGGTCATATATATATATATATATATATATATAGGGAGAGTTTACGAAAAAAAACAACAAAAGACGAAGACAGGTAGTGTACAAAACAAACAGATGTATTGTATAACGCTCAGGAATAGAAAAGGTCTTTTACGTTTCGAGCCTACGCTCTTCTACAGAAAGAGACACAGAAAACAAGGAGAGAAACAAGGAGAGGAAAAAAAATATATATATATATATACCTTTTTATCATTTGTTTATTGCAGTCGTTGGACTGCAGAGGGGCTGAGGCACTCACTGTTTTGAAGTGTTTAATCGAAAAAAACGACTGAGTATTTATTTTATAAATCTAACTCTGATTCTATCAATATCTTTGGTCAAACTGCTAACTAACAAGATATACACAAACCAACGCCGTTTGTCAATTGACGTGCATATATATATATATATATACGATGGGATTCCATACCGTTTACGCCTATAGGGCATTGGTCGGTCCGGTGCTATTGTAGAAGACACTTGTCTCTGGTACAGCGTTGGGGACTGATACGAAAATCATGTGGTGGTTGTGCAACGTTCTTCCTAACTACACAGCAATGCTTGCACCTAAAAGGCAGAAAATTCGTAACTTATTACAGAGGAAGATAAATTTGTTAAGTCTCCAGTCTCCAGTTTATTAGATATGCACGCTATGCAATAAATATATGGAATCACATATATGGAAACTTTTGCATAATTGTGGTACATATTGGGCGCTTATCACTATTTTGTGCTTGTGACTAAGGAGTTGCTTTAGTAAGATTTTATAATCTATTTTAGCAGTAACGTAAGCTTGGCAGTTAATTTGAAGAGACTTGCATGCATTTTATAAAATATAAAATACTATATATGTTTTCTGCATATGAATAGACAGACAGACAGACAGACAGACAGACAGACAGACAGATAGATAGATAGATAGATAGATAGATAGATAGATAGATAGATAGATAGATAGATAGATAGATAGATAGATAGATAGATAGATAGATAGATACGACAGAGGTTCTCAACCGAGGTCCATATGAACCTTGAGGGTCCTTATAAGACTTTGTGGGATTCATGCAATAAAATAGTAAATTGGAGATCAACAACAGTATTTTAAGGGCCTCTGAAAAGATTCTGCACTAGATGTATGAACTGGTACGTATTGCGAGAAACAGCTAGATTTCGAAAAACGAAATAGGAATATTGAAAGGGGTTTCTCTAAAACTAATTTTTAAACATCGAATGACTACGGGGTCCGTCTGGAAAAAATAGTAATCAAAGGAGTCCATCGATAAAAGAACGTTGAGAACCCCTGGGTTACCATAACAACACCTTCATATACAACTAATTGAAGCCAAGTAAAAAAGATATGTTCTTTGCCTCATACATCTTAACTATAGTGGTTATGGTTGTTGTCGTTGTTGATGTTATTGTAATTGTGGTTTATGATGTTTCTGCTAATGTTATTGTTAATGCTGTTGATGTTAAGCTCTGTGTCATCCGTCATCGAGCAGATTCTATGATGAAAGTTATTCAAGCTATAACTGTCCCGTATTTTATTCAAGCATAATATATCTAAGGTTACAATATCCATTATGTACTTTTAAAGGCTGCTCATAAATACTACTCATGTTTACACTTTTTGGCAGAATAAAAGGCAACAATCTTCTCAGAATCGCTGATTATTTAAGATTTATCACTCTTGATCGCTACTTCTTGCCACACCATTTTTTGGTATTTTGTTCTGGAATGCAGCAACAGTATTCGTTTTTCAACAGGATTGTCAATGATTAAAGGAAATGAATATACTTGCAATCAACGACACAGAGTTCTCAGGACGAAAAGAGACAAATTTTGTTCAAAGATCGGACACGAATCAATCACATCGTGGTATTACATGTTGATCTGCTACCTATCTGATAGAAATTTCTTAGATATTTCTAGCATGCCTAGTGAGCACATAGAAGCAACCTGGGTTGCTTCTTGCTATTGTTGAAAAGAATAGAGGGGAGAGAATTAACAGACGTTATTGTGAAGAATGTAATTTAAACGTATCCATTAACTCGGTAGTCGATGGTGAGACCGTGTTAATTATATATTTATTCTAAGTTCGATAAATTGATCATTACATTGTTTAGATTAATTAGAATATTGCAAAACGGTTGAAATTTTCGGACACCACCGACTTTTTTATTAGTTGTATGATACATTATTGATTCAATTACCCTCGGCTCTCTGCATTTAATAAGTCCTTGTTCAATATGTTAATAGGTTCAGTGGATTTACTTACAATTAGTAAAAAAAAAAAAATATTAATCTCACCAAAATTCGTCTGAGAATGCAAGGTCCTAAAATGGATGAATGGCTAAGAGTCCACCATAGGCCTCATCAGTTTCATAAGATTTGGGGTTTTATCCTACTAGGTGATGAGTCGATGGTTCATTTCACATCGAAGACACTGCTATTATTGTGGAGTATCCGATTCCAGTTTTATTCTCTTGATACGATAACCACAAGCAACATTGTATAATTGTTTCAAATTATAGGCCAGCAATATTAGGTGAGGTTTGGATGGTCTATTACGTTGACTGCAGTATTTGACTGGTACTTTATCGAACCTGGGAAGGATGAAAGGAAAATTTGACCCTTGTGATATTTCAACTCAAAACGTAATGAGTCGAAAGAAATACGCTACCAATTCTGCCAGCAAACAGTCTTGCAGCAGCATATAATTAACGAGCTTTTTTTTTTTTTTGTAGGTAGTGCTAATTTCCATTTGTTTTGTTTTTTTGGACCTGTTCCGCACTAAACATTAATATAAACCGACTTCGTAAATACTCCTCTGGTGTCTCTGTTATATATTAAACGTTACTATATAAACCAACCCCAAATGCTTCTCATCTTACTAAGAGTTTTTGAGAGAATAGAAACAAAGACAATCTTCTTGAAATTCGTATTTGTATTTGACTTGTAAGATTCTTGATGTGAATTTGTGTGTTAATCTGCTACCTATCTGATAGAAATTTCTTAGATATTTCTAGCATGCCTAGTGAGTGCATAGAAACAGCCTGATTTGCTTCTTGCTATTGTTGAAAGGAGTAGAGGGGAGAGAATTAACAGACGTTATTGTGAAGAATGTAATAAATGTAATATAAACGCACAGATAGATATCAATTTATTCAACATCTATCAAAGAAGACGGTTTAACTGTCTTTGAGAGAAACGTTATATGGATGAACGTATGCGTTTGCGTAGAAAACAAAGAGAAAACCAAAACTGCTATCTTATGTATATGAAAAATGACATAGTCAATATTTAAAATATACATACACACACACACACGGATACATACACTTATGTATAAACACACACACATACTGACATACACACACTCACATACTCATCTCGGACAGATCTCGAACGAATCCCAACGCTAGAACATAAGTTCAAAAGAAATGGAAGTAGAAAGATGTATCACTGAAGAATTATTTGACAAAAAAAGAAATTACAACACAAACACTGCTGAACGTTTGAACGATTAACTGTTTGACCAAAGTGTTAAACATATGAGTTTGAAAAACTAGTAAAAAACAGCTGATCAGTAAATTGGTTAACGGAATTACTGACCCATTTACTAACAATAACAATAAAGGACTTAACCAGTGCTTGTGTTTATTATTACCGACATAATGCCCCTCCCAAGGTTCAATAGTACTTCTAAAAATTGTTAACTGTTAAAGATTTATTATTCTATTAAACTCTATTTCTTGTCACAATATTTGTTGATGTTCTTTACTTGAGAATTCCCAACATTACTCTTCTTACAACAGGGTAGTCAATGCAGCAAGCAACTGAATATACCTGCTATCCACCGCACAGAGTTCTTAAGACGAATGAGACAAAAAGTTTTCGTAGATTGGACACCAGTCAATCGCATCATAACATTGCCAATTGATCTCATATATATATATATATATATATATATATATATATATATATATATATATATATTGTTATATTTCGGAATGGTCATTTTGCCAGTTTAGCCAATAAAAACACACGCACTATATATTTGATGTTATTTTGCTTCAGTGTTATTTATTTTTTACATTAATCTTAATCTTATGTCGGCCAGAGTTCTTTCGTCACACTCCTGTGACCGCATCAGTGGTCCTTTGTTTTCTTCTTTCTTATTTGTGGCTAAACTGGCAAAATGACCATTCCGAAATATAACAATATCTGTTTCAACACACAACTTCACATAAAAAATCTTGCACAACAAATATTTAAACGTATATATATATATACTTATTTCAAAATAGTGTACATTTAAACACAAGAGAAAACTACCCTTAAACAGGTAATTTTTACATGCTAGAAGAAGCAGCCAAAACGACCAAAACCTTGTATTTAAATGTACACTATTTTGAAATAAGAATATGTTGTCTATTGACTATTTATACATACTAGGCCACTGGTGGTGATATTTCTAACAAATATTCGCTACCCTATATATGTATCTTATATATATATATATATATATATATTCCTAACAAGCTGAGCTGAATCAATGTACAATGAAGTGTTTTACCTGACCTTGAAGCCCATGGGGTAGATTTTAACTCAATACGTATTAGCAGTAAACACACGGCCATTTTCGTTTCGTTGTTAAAAATTGAGCAGAGGTTTTAAAAGACTAAATCGGAACTTTCACTCAATGTATATATTATTTATTCTTCTATTCATTTCCACACTCTACGATTTCATTTAAACTGTAACTAATTCTGTGATAATGCAAGTTCATTCTCCGTTCGGACGCCATTACTGCTGCGAAATAGCAATCATTGCCAGCTAATGACGTTAATACTCTTACATTTATACCAATACATTTATCATTTACTTAGTAACAAAATATTAGAATTGTTTTTAGTTCAAATATTTTTTTCTCTTCTTCCTCTGCGTTTGCATTAAGCTGAGATTTCTTGCTAGCAGCTTCCATTTGTGAACATTAAGCTAAATATAAGTTGAATTTTAAGCTAATCTATTTCCTGCCAGCGTTAGCAAGACATATGTCGGCACAGCTTAACTTAAACGTCTGCTTTCTAAATGCCAGATCAAACATGTACAATGAAACAAATGTCTTCTCGCAGATCTCACAAACAACTGTGGTGTAATAACGACGTTTTAATTAGAATAGTGCTGGTATCTGGTAGGATGTAGTTTCAATTGAAATTTGAAGAGTTGCAACCAATTCAGTTTCAGTATAATATAAAATTATACTAGTGACTCATTCTGATGTGGCTGGTCGACATGACCGTTTAATACTACCATGTCTTCCAGAGAATAAAAATATCGGAGAACGAGAACACATTGCTCTGAATGGCAATGCCCAAATCCTTGATTGATAAAAGCTATTGCACGCAAGTAATAGGGTGAATGACAAACTGAATGATAAACTATGATGGAAGCAAACCACGTTCCAACCGTAGCAAGTATGTATTTCTTTACTACCCACAAGGGACTAAACATAGAGGGGACAAACAAGGACAGACAAACGGATTAAGTCGATTACATCGACCCAGTGCGAAACTGGTACTTTATTTATCGACCCCGAGAGGATGAAAGGCAAAGTCGACCTCGGCGGAATTTGAACTCAGAACGTAACGACAGACGAAATACCGCTAAGCATTTCGCCCGGCGCGCTAACGTTTCTGCCAGCTCGCCGCCTTCCAACCGTAACAAGTATATCTGAATGACATCACTCAATGTGTCATTCTTTTTTAAGACAGTAAGGGATTATCTAAGAGAGATTGTTTCATTGACATCTCAGATTTTATTAACAGCACAGCCTTCACTGTCGCCAGAGACACTTCATTAACACACCAACTTTCATTAACACCACTATCTTCATTGACACTGCAGTCTTCATTGACAAAGCACCCGTAATAAACAATACAGCCATCATTGAAACCACAGTCTTAACTGACACCAGAACCTCCATCGACACCATTCACTTCGCTGATACCACAACTGTTATTCACACTAAAAACTACATCGACAAAACACCTTTCATCACAGTAGAGCCTTAACTGACACCACCATTTTCATTGACATTCCAACCTTTATCAACGCCACTACATGCATCACAATGTTCACCGACCCGACAGTTTTCATCATCACTACCGACTTCATTGGCAGTAAAACGCACAATTACACCATAGCATTCACTGACACATTTTGAAGAAGTCCAAAATGTGTGATTTTCCTGTAACTACTACAATTACTCTTCATTTCAACCAGTGCCGCAGGAGTGGCTGTGTAGTAAGTAGCTTGTTTACCAACCACATGGTTCTGGGTTCAGTCCCACTGCGTGGCACCTTGGGCAAGTGTCTTCTACTATAGCCTCGGGCCGACCAAAGCCTTGTGAGTGGATTTGGTAGACGGAAACTGAAAGAAGCCTGTCAAATGACTGAAACAAGTAAAAGAGTAAAAGAGAGAGAGTGGTTTGTGATTCCTTACAGATTCCTAACACTTTTCTCTATACTGTTATATATCTCTCATACTTTCGAACGTTTGACAAGCGTTGAGACAATTCTTTAAATTTGGTGAGTTTTGAATGAGCTAACCCATGATCAAAATTATTGCAACAAAACCCATCTCCTTTGTTTTCCATATATACTAAATCTAAAACACTTTATCCAGTGTGCCCTTCCATTTTATAACAGATGGATGTAATTTTACAGAGAATTTTGCTGCTGCTTCTAGCAATTCGATAAGTGGCTTCTTCGTTTGCTTTATTTTAAAAAAAGTGACTCAGTTCGATATTGATTGTTACTATCTTTGCTGATTAAATTTACCAAACAAGAAAAGTTACTTAAAATTGTTTTTGCGCTACTTCTTGGCTGCGATCCAGATTATTGGCTACTATACACTCCTGGAAAACGAATGACTTTACGAATCGAACAACACGCTTATTATGTCAAGAAGAACTTAATATATGGAGAATAATGCGCTCATCTTCTATTAGGTTTAGTCATTTCAGAACTTTATACTATGATCCTTTTTTTATACCTAAGAACATTGGTCGAAGTTTATGTGTTGTCTCCTGTTAGGATATTTCAGGTTTATTGTAAGATACAGAATCAAGGACAACTACGAATTATTCTGTGTGATATGCGCACTGAGTCTATTGACTCAACTATCATATCCATCTAGAGCATGTTAGTAAAATAAAAATACAGGTTCATTTTCGACCTAGAAGTTCCAATACTTGCCGACATTTTCACCTTTACGCCTTAATGTCTATTATGTATAAGATACAGCAGGTATCAACGCAATTATTTTTGATACCTTAACGATATACTACATTACTCATTTTTCAACTGATATGAGGTTATATATCACATATCTTTCAAATCCGTCTTATATGAGTAAGACTTACAGATGATAGATTTAATATATTTACATATATTCTGAGAATTGATTTCCAACAAAGTTTCGTTCACTTTTTTTTCATTTGTGTTCGATACCTGAACAACTCGTTCAATACCTGACGAACTCATTCAATAACTGACAAACTATTCGATACCCGACAAACTATTCGATACCTGACAAACTATTCGATACCTGACACACTAAAAGTTTAGCACGAACTTGTGACAAGATTTTGTGCTTGAGGTCACCCTGGAAATGGAAAACCAAAATGGACATTATCGACAAGTCATGCTTTTTTATTCTTAAAACGGTAAGAAAGAAGCGGAAACTTACAGACAGATATTTACTATGAACAGAGAGGATGCTGTTTCAGAAAGTGTTCAGGAAGTTGTTTTTCAAGATTTTGATCTGTAAATTTTCCCGTTCAAGATGCACTTCCCTTTGGCCGGCCACCTCCGATTAACAGCGACAAAGTGGGGAAGTTGACCGAGATCAACCTGTGTTATATGACGAAGGTGATAATAGATATTCTCCAAATATCCAAATCGAGTGTTGAAAACCATCGGCATCAACTTTGTTACATCAGTAAGCTCTATGTTTGCGTCCCTCATCAATTCAATGGGGGAGATATGCTCCAACGAATGTTCATCTGCAATTCGCTATAGATGCATGATGAAAGAAAACGATCTTCTTTTTTCCAAGAGAATGGTCCAAGGAGACAAAAATGGATCGTCTATGACAATGTGAATTACAAACGATCGTGAGGGAAGCGCGGTGAACCACCATAAATAATCTCCAAAAATAGGACTTCACACAAACAAGGTAATATTTTCAAGGTGGTAGGACTGAAAGTGTGTTACCTTTTGCGAGCTCCATCCCCCGAACAGTTCTATCAATTTGGGTGTGTACTGTGCTAAACTGGACAAATTAAAAGCAGTGATCCACCAGAAGTGTCCAGTGCTAGCTAATTATAAGGGTGTTGTCTTCATCACGACAATTCCAGACTGCACTCTTCTTTGCAAACACGACAGACATTACTGTGGCTTGGCTGGAAAGTTTTGCCTCACCCTCCATATTCTCCCAACATGGTGCCCTAAGATTTCTACCTGTTTCGGTCTCTAAAATTCCTTGAATGAACAAATTGTCAGTTCTGAAAAAAGTGTAGGAATTAATTCACCTGGAAGACTTCTTCGCATGCATTATGATAAGGTGGCGAACTAACAGAATCGTTAGCGCGCCAAACAAAGTCTTGGTAGCATTTCTTTTTGTTTTACGTTCTGAAATCAAATTTCAACGAAGTCGACTTTACCTTTCATCCTTATGAAGTCAATAAAATGTGTACCAGTTGATCACTAGAGTCGATGTAATCGATTAACATCCTCCCTGTAAAATTACTGGCCTTGTGTGAAAATTTGAAACGTTATGATAATCAGTGTCCAGCTCGCAATTGTTGACATATCCCCCACCTAATTTTAGGGCTTCTCTGAACAAGTAGTTTTGTGATGAATGAATAAAATTCTACAATGTCGAATTAGGTGAAGTTGTAATTACTTTTATTAATTGTGTTGTTGAACTACTTGATTAGCGAAGTATTGATATTCCATAGAATAACTCTGCGGCTTGTTTAATATTTAAGATTAATTCACTTGGATATTTATCACGTACTATAAACAGTTCGCGTTTTTACTGGCTTTTATAGTTCTACATGTAGATCTGTTGGGAAATTTTATTTATGGTCCTTCAGGGTTATATAACATTTCCTTATACCTAAACATTCGCGTTTCATCTATATTCTGCTAGGAAGTTAGTGTTTATGCTACTTAGCTCCTGTACGTACAAAATTTTTGTCATTATTTTGATTGTTTATTATGTTATTTGGAAGAAATTCTAGAATACGTAGAATTGCATTATTTTTTTATTTCGTCTTATCTTTGGAAAAATATATGTGTTTAGAATCTCTAAATCTTTTCCTGATTTTGTTTTCCGAGGCCTTAGAAATAATTTAGGTAGTTTTCCAAACCATCCATCTAAAGCCGGCTTCATGTAAATAGATATACTGTGCAACATATATTTAGGTGTCGTTCTCGCGTGCATATGTACGTGTGTCTGTATATATATGTGCGTGTGTGTATATAATATATATATATATATATTATATAGATACATATAATATATATA
>NC_043003.1:79663394-79705894 GCF_006345805.1 Octopus sinensis | reverse complement strand
ATATATATATATGTTTGTATATGTATGTATATGTATGTATAAATATATATATATATATATATATATATATATATATATATATATATATACAGAAGAGAGAGAGGGAATGGAGAAGGAGAGAAAGAAGAACAGCTCTGGAATGATCATTGATCTATAGCATCACACCCCCATTCCCCCACAAAAAGTAAATATAATGAAATCGCTTAGGAGAAATGCAGTAAATTTTAGAATATGATTTACTCTTGTTCGATATGTAACCTTTACTTCCCAAGTCACATACACACACACACTCTCTCTCACACACTCGCTCACACACACACACAAAGACACCTGTGTGCAGTAAGAGGTTATAAACTGACTAATCTTTGTGTGTACATCTGATATATCATAAACACAATGGATGAAATATTTGATATTGTGGTATAAATTTATCTTAGCATCATATCTCTAATAACGTTAGAGTGTTCTAGTGCGGAGAGTATAGAGCGAACCTGCTTCTTCCCAGTACTAATCGGAAGAACACACTGTGTAGTCTATTATGTATTCCTGTGTAGCTAAGAATTTCACTTCGCAACAATGTGTTTGCGGTTGAGCAAGTGACTTTTAGACTTGCCTCCAACGCTGACCAAAGCCTTCTGAGAGAACTGAACAAAATGCTATGAGGTGTTTGGTTACAACTCTTATGTTTTATGTATAAACCTTGATGAGGTCGGATTTATCAGTGACAAAATATCAATATTGCATTGCATTCATATTGAAAAATACTACAATTATTTCAGCTGAGAATAAAATTGCAGCCCTTAGCCAGGACCTGAACATTTGCTAACAACGTCATTCAGGGAAACATGTCTCCGATGTCGGTAACATAGCATTCCAGCACTGGCATCATATAATCGACTATATCCACCACCCACAAAATGTCTAGCATTATGCTACCATTTTGTTAAAAACTGATATCAAATCGGCTTTCAGTTGCTGTTGTTTAGTCTAGAGTTATCCCTGTCTGAACAGGCCTAGATTAAAATATTCCATTTGTGATCATCCTGATCTGCTTTTGCTTTTGTATTAGTTATTGTTTTTTTTTGTTAGTTTGTTTTTTTCTTTGTTTTTTTTTATCATATCAGTAATTTCATAGTCCGAACTATCCATCTCCTTTGATACGGTAGGTAGTGATTTATTGACAAAATTTCGATTAGATTTCTAGTTGAACCATGTAGAGGTTATTTTCTCGTTTCTCGCAGACAAGAATACCAACCAGTGACTGCTTCTGTTCTTAAAACATAAGGAATTCACCAACTGTACAAGATAGACACTTGAAAAACCGAAACAATGGATCCTGAAGGAAACATACGGACGGACATACACACAGATATATATATATATATATAATATATATATATATATATATATATATATATATATATATATATATATATATGTACACACACACACACATATGTATATATATATATATATATATATATATATATATATATATATATATATATAGCGATTTTAACACATATGCACACAGTTCCTACTACGCTCACACACACACACACACGACTACGCACACAAACACAAACCAAAACACCACACACGCACACACGCTACCACGCAAAAACACACACATGCAGTTACTGCCACATACACGCTACCACACATACACACGCTACGATACACACACTACCATACACACACACACACTATCATACACGCGCATACTGACCATTTTCACACTCTCCTGTCTCAGAAAGCACTTTCTTTTCATTCCTTCTTCAAATTTCATTCCTTCTACTTTTTTCCTTCCTTCATGTTGGACTTTCCTGTTTTTCCTGCTTTCGAAGAAGAGCTATGCTCGAAACGTAAAGCTACTACTTTTTTCTTTCTCTGAGCGTCTTATCACTACGTTGCTTGTGCCACATCCACACGTTCGTTTGTTTCCTTTTCTTTTTCTCTGCGTTTTTTTTTTTTTTTGAAAATTGATTTTATATATACAGGGTGTTCCAGAAGTCTTGGGCACATTTTGTCATTGAATATCTCGAAAACTATTAAGGAAATAAAAACGCATCTGATATATTTTGAAAGCCTGTAATTTCAAGTTGTTTTTACGAAATGTTCAAAGATGTTCAAGCCGATAGTCCAATTCTTGCCAAACGTGTTCCAGCATTGCATTGTCGATGGCTGCAACAGCTTTCGTTATTCGGGCCTTCAATTCATCCACGTCTTTTGGAAGTGGAGGCACATAGACCAGTCCTTTCATCGCTAAAAACAAGCCCGTCATCAAATCCGTCATCTTCCAACTTCTCTTGCATTGCAATGCAAAAGTCACGTTGTTGGACAAACTGTAGCTTGTAAGGTGTCATATACAGTCGTTTTTTAAGATACGCCAAACAGTTGTTGTAGGAAGCTGAAGTTCCCTACTGGCTCGTCTGATCGATTTACGGGAGCTCTACTCGACGGCTGTTCGAACACGCTCAACCGTATCATCTGAAGTTGAGAGGCATCCCATTCTCTTAGCTGGGCACAAACATCTATCCTCCATGAATTTACCATGCCATCTCAATATGGACGTCGTTTCTTGTGCCTCTTTTTGTGCGAAATGCACGTTGAACAAGTGTAAATGATACAGTTTTTGCGAAGTCAAGGACGCAAAACGCCTTTTCTAGTTGAGTGAACGCCATTACTGGATTTGAGAAAATATGAAAAAAATCATTAGTATTACAAAACATCTTAATGAATTTAGCTTTAAAATGGGACCAGTTTCATCTTACTACCAATCATAGTCCAACAGATATGAGGACTTGAAATGTGCCCAAGACTTCTGGAACACCCTGTATAATTTCAATACGGAACAAATAGTTCACGAGACAAAGATGATTCATGAAAAAATAATTTACGAAGATACCATTGACTCTGTTATTATCTAGTATAATAATTTTAAAATGATGATAACTGAGGAAATGGTCTTAGCCTGTTTGTCTTCGGACGGTTGATTTCTGTAGTTATTATCAGTGCATTTTGGCGATTTAAATGAGAGTTTTAACTGTTATTCCCAGCAGATAGACATACTTAGTATGACCTTTCATTTCTTTTAATCCTTCAGCTATATGTGTTTGTGTGTGTGTGTGTGCTTATATAAATATATATATATATATGCGTATATATTCATTCATATATATATATATACATATATGTGTGTGTGTGTGTCACTAAATGCGACTAGGGTGTTAGAAATACATTCTTAGAAATAAGACCTAAAATGGTCTATTGCTGTAGTCAACGCACATAATTGCATGCATATATATACAGACAGAGTCTATAATCTTCTGAAAATACCGTTCGAGAATTCTCTGTCTGTATATATGTATACAATTATGTGCTTTGACTACAGCATTAGAGCACTTAAGGTCTTATTTGTAACAATGTAGGAGTTTCTAACACCCTAGTTGCATTTAGTGACAATTATAGTTTTCCGTTTTGGTATACATTGCAAACTGCTGTATATTTTAATTATATGTGTATGTATATATATATATATATACTTTATTTAAAGCAGCAGAAAATTCAACAAAACCTGTTACTCTGCAAAAACTGTCCGATGAACGGCAACGGGAAACTCAGAGTAACAGGTTTTGTTGAATTTTCTGCTGCTTTAAATAAAGCATATTACTCTACCACTGGTATTTGAGTACTCTTTTTTCCACCTTGTTTCACATTTATGTGTTTACTCCGGTATATATATATATATATATATATATATATATATAATATATATATAATATATATATATATATATATTATATATATATATATATATATATATCAGGTCATCCCTTACATAATGTCCGTACTTTTATATTTTCAATTTGTAAACGCTTTAACAGTATTTTAGAATGTCTAATCGCATGAAGTAATATTTATATGTATTTAGACGTATTTAAACTAATTAAATTTCATTTTGCATGATGATCTAATTGAAATTTCTCTAATTTATAGCTCTTCAAACAGGAAAGTTTCTAAGGAGCATTTGCGGCCCATAATACTCGAATATTCACTCAGCTTATTTAGAAATGTACATGAATGAAAGAACTTGCAGAAGATGGTTTGTAAAATTCAGAAGTGAAGATTTTAACCTCGAAGATGAGGCCTGAACAGGGCGTCCAATTGAGTTTGATGACAATCTCCTTTTGGCAAAACTTGGAAAAGATCACGCAGTTTCAGTTGAGGAATTGACAAGCAAGCTTCGTTCAAGCCATACAACTGTTCACTGCCATCTTCAACAGCTTGGAAAGGTCCTAAAACTCAGGAAATGGGTGCCTCATGATATGTTTGACGCCAACTGCAAATCCCGAGTGGACATCTGCTATCCTTTTCCTCCTCGTGAACTCCTCTCGTTCTTTTTGGATATACTGGTGACCGGCGATGACAAATGTCTCTCTTATCAAAATGTAGATATTGGCTTGGTGAAGGGGAAAAGGCCCAACCACAACCGAAAAGAGAACTCCATGAGAGGAAGGTTCTTCTCTATTTTGGGGGAGATTTCTGAGGAGCCTTCCATTTTTACTTGCTACCAACTAATGCAACAATCAATACTTAAATCTGCTGTCAGCAAGTAGAGCGTTTGAAAGCTGCTTTGAATAAGAAAAAAAAGGGGAATCGAAAGGAAGCAGTATTTCATTAGGACAATGCAAAACCCCACACTGCAAAGATCACGTCAAGGAAGATCGAAGAAGTTTCTTATTGGTATACTAGTGCATTCTTTTAGATGGTTATCTGTCACTAGTTTTTCTTGTATCACCGTTAGTTGGGACTTTGGTGAACAGGCTTCTCATATCTAGACTCAACATCTGGTTGGATTCAATGGGAGTATCCTTGATCAATTCTGTGAAGTGGGTGGAATGCTTCTGTCTACGACTTTTTTCTATAAAGCCCAGAGAAGAAGCTCATTTAAAGAATCTTCGATTAATCACTGGCAAAAATTTTGCAATCACCTAAGAAGCATACATTATATTTGGATTGCTGGAGAATGATGCTCAGTAGAATGCAACATAATCAGAGGCTTCTGTTTCAAGCAGCCAAGAGCTTTAAAGTTATTTTCATCATGCTTTTAAGACGTTGGAAACCATTCAACCAACTTCAGCTTTGCTTCAGATATTGATTTGAAGCAACTTACTCAATAGATGTAGCTTGGAACAAAATGGAGGCTACACAGATGAAATCTATAATTTAGCATTAGCACAAGAGTATATATGGTTTCTCCCAAATTAACTACACTGGAGTCTGTAATCTCGAAGCAGCAAATCTGAAAGAACAATCGTATAATAGTTACATATTAAAAGCATATAACAATGACAATGAGCACGAACACTGCAGAACAGAGAGTTGTCTATTTGATACACGACCTGAACAAGAAACTATTGTAAGCATTTACAGGAAATATTCATACTTACGAATCAATGTTGTGGATCAAGAAGAAATAGTTTGTTTTGTTGTAAAATTTTTAGATTTATTGGTAACTTCATGTTTGCTGTCACACTTCAGTCACTAAGGTATCTACACATTTATCAAGTTATTTTAAGAATTAAATAAATGAAAGAAAATATATTATACTAAATTATAGTTCCAGATGAAATAAAACTGTTTTCACTTTTACTTATTTCTGTGTTTTTATGACATGTCATTCACACAAATAAATTATGTAAGGTAAAGATAACATCGGCAGAGGTTTGGGCTAAGAACGAGAAAAGACCGGACAAAATGCTACAAGATATTCTATAGCCTTAGATATGTTATTAATATTGGTTTCAAATTTTGGCACAATGTCAGCAATTTCGTCTCCAGTGCTTAACTGATATTCATTTTATTGATCTCGAAAGTACATAATAATAATAATAATAATAATAATATAATAATAATAATAATAATAATAATAATAAAAATAATAATGATAATAATGATGATGATAATAATAATAATAATATAATAATAATAATAATAATAATAATAATAATAATAATAATAATAATAGTAATGATAATAATAATAATAATAATTAAATGCCCTGATGCAGTACCATGCACTGGTTCTCATGGTTTTGAATCTTAACTGATAGGAAATGTTATCATGTACATGTTTTGTCTTGGCATAAAAGATGGGCTACAGCAAATATTCTTCTCAATTACACAGATTTGCTTGTCAGTCATTTGACCTTAACCAGTTGAGCCTGTAACTTAGTGGATGACGATATGGATACCTCTGATCACGAGCATTATAGCCATGTGTTGAGAGGAATTCTTTGGGATTTGAATAATTAATTCTGGAAATGTGTGTGTTCTTAAACAAACTTTATTCAGGGATCTTTTGAGTGGGATGGGCTACTCGACCTGAAGAAAAGTCTAACTGGACTCCACCTGCAAGGTCACGCTTTGTTTATCTTTATATGTGATCACCATGTCATGCACATAGGGTTGTGATGCGTATGCCTGGTGTACTCTTATCAGACGGATAGTCATGATGAGTATATTGGACTAGTGTCACTTTGATGGCATGCACTGCTCTCTCACTCAATAATAATAATAATAATACTAATAATAATAATAATAATAATAATAATAATATAATAATAATAATAATAATAATAATAATCCTTTCTACTAAAGACACAAGGACTGAAATTTGGTGGGAGGGGACTAGTCGATTACATTGACCCCAGTGTTTCATCAACCCCGAAAACAGAAAAGAAATAGACAAAGCAAAATCCCAACAATGGCTGAAAAACTTAGGAATTCAAAGCAGAGACTAAAGGATTTTCAAATGCAGCACAAGATCAAAGCTGACCCACCAGAAATTACCAAAACCATGTAATGAGAAGAAGAAGAAGAAGAAGAAGAAGAAGAAGAAGAAAAGAAGAAGAAGAAGAAGAAGAGAAGAAGAAGAAGAAGAGAAGAAGAAGAAGAAGAAGAAAGAAGAAGAAGAAGAAGAAGAAAAAAAAATTGGAATATAGTGCCCAGTAGAACTGTTATAAAAGGTTTTCCTCCTGGGCACGGCCAGAATAATCAGGAAATTATAAGATAGCTGAAAAGAACAGATAAAATATTACATCCCATCAGTGAGTTTAAAAGAACTGTATCTAACCCGGTACAAGGGCGAAAGTTGTAGATGCCTGAAAGGTGGAATATCAACAGGGCCAAGAACCCTTGCTGGATCAGGTGAGAATATGTGGCCCATGTTTCTGGTCTACACACGTCAATAAACAAAATGGTGTTTTACGTCATCAGCAGAAATCCATGCGATTGTGGTTGTTTGTAACTATCACAGTAGTTAACGTTCATGATTATAGAAAGATTTCATATTTAATTCTCTTTCTTTCTTTTCTCTATTCACAATCTGCAATTATATTGAATTTTGCAAGTCATCATTGGAAAGAAATGTGAAAAATTTTAGAATATGTGTGTATATGTGTGACAGAGTAGAGTTGGAGAAAGAGAAATGGAGTCTTTGTATGTGTGAGAGATTATACGTACATACATGTGTGTGCGTATGAAGCATATATGTATATGTAAGTACGAGTGTGTGTGTACGCAATTGCAAAAGAGAGGAGAACAAACTGTGGGGAGAGAAAGAGAAAAGATGCCTAAGATGACTGCGAGAAAGAGAGAGAGGGGGATTGAGTGTCCACGTGTGTGCTTGTGTGTGTGTGTACGTGCCTGTGTATGTGTGCGCGTGCGTGCGTGCTGATGTTAAAAATTTTGAAGAACTCTATGATTGAAGAGCTTTTATCTGTTTTAATTTTCTGATGTCTTGTTTTTCTAACTAAAGGCTTCTGTTTCTATGTTAGCAGGGAGTTATTTGTGCATTCATATATTAACGATATTTGTAATTTCTTTATGCTGAATTACAAAGTCACAAAATCTAAGATCTCGGTAGACTGTGGACCAAGCCTCGCTTTCATTTCGATGTTTAAACGTATTTAATTTTACTAGCACATCGAATGCTCTTGGGAAAGGCTTCAATCCACAAAACATTCCATTTCCTCTTTTCCTATAAAGGTTTACCAGACAACGAGAGAACGTTTGCGTTACCATACGACTTGCTAGGTATAGCTACAAAGTCTCCCTCACACATTAACATTTTTTGCAGACAGGAACATATTGAATATTTTTCGAGATACACTGTATCTAGAAATCGAAAGAAGACGAGAGGGATACGGACGGAATTTCTTTTTGACAATAGATCTGGTTGAGAACTGACCTGATATCACACTACCAGCATCAATGAAAACAGAACAAGCCAACAGTAGGAGCCTCTACTTCGCCGCTCGGCATGAAAGATAGTATCCAAATCTCATTATAGAGGGCAACATGTTTTGATATTGAGTTTTTCTTTTTTTAGCCTTGAGAATTAATGTAGATTCTTGGATGGCAGCTTTTATCGTTGGTTGTTAAACTTAATGTATTGTTTAGTTCAACGCCACAATATTATCTTTAGTTACCTAAAGTGAATTTCTTTTTATGAGCCAAGTCTTTAGTTTGAGGGTAGCTTCCTACCTTTCTCTGTTCTCAGAGGTCCAAGAAAGATGACCATGGCTGCTAACATTTCCGCTTCTGACTAAATGGTAAAAAAAAACATCCTATTGCTTATTTTACTCTTGTTACAAGTTACGGTTGTAAACATTTAATCAATCATGGCTTTACTTAGGAGTATATTAGATTCAATGTATATTCGGGCACATTTTGGTAAACAAGTCATCAGCTCCTTTAAGCGTTTCTGCTTTACACCAAAATTCTGACCTATACGTGGGAATTACTTCAGGAAATTCTTCTGGAAATATACTTTTCCAGTAGTGCCTTTAGTTCTCTATTTCTCCAATTTTGCATCGACCCACCAAACTAAAAAGAGAATTGCAAGGTCTGGACAAAAAGGACTCTAATAGACTCTTGTGAAAATACAATCTTTTTAAAGATTTCGATATTTAAAAATACATGAGGTCGACTTTGCCTTTTATCCTTCCGGGGTCGATAAAATAAGTACCAGTTGAGTACTGGGGTCGATGTAATCGACTTATTCCGCTTCCCTGGAATTGCTGACCTTATGCCAAAATTTGAAACCAATATTTATAAATACATGGTTCATGAGTTCTTTGTACGCCCGTTTCAAAAAGCTTAAGAAACCGATTCTATGCGGTTTACTCAATCTTGGGGAATTTCTTTTAATAAAATTTCATTGGTCATAAGGTTAAAGAACTTGTATACAAAGTTAATATTTTCGCATGAGAAATTCAGTAATTAAATGTCTAAAATCACTTCAAGAATCATTGAATGTTTAAATTTCTTATAAGCCGTAAACAAAGAAAGCTGCATAATTCATCTAAGTGACTAATACTGACCCGCCATTTCTATTTTGAACAGCAAATTTAGTTTTCACAAATTCAACTCGAACCATTTATCATAGATGTTAAATAAAGTTCGTTAATTGCCTCTAATTACATAGTATGCAATTCCTTTGCATAATACATGTCGCAATTTGAAGATATTTAAAAAAAGGTAATTTTAATGCATCCCAATAGGAATCCTTTTATAATGGTTCTTCACTATTGTTGAATAATTTATATATTCCCATGTAAGATTCTCTTTGTAGCGCTGACATGTAGAACTACCTGTAGTTATTAGGTAATTCTTAATCAGTATGAGAGCATGGAAAATGGAGAGTGTGGAAAATGAATTTTATCAGAATCAGCTTTGGAATATTTCGTTTAATTAATGTAGATGAAAATCTTTACACCACAAAACTATGAAGCTCTACCTGCTACAATACCAAAACAAATTGCTTTTGTTTTGGTTTTTTTTTTAGCATTATTTCCCATAGAAGGCGGCGGGCTGGCAGAACCGTTAACAAGCCGGGGGAAATGCTCAGTGGCATTTTGTCAGCCTTTACGTTCTGAGTTAAAACTCCGCCGAGATCAACTTTTCCTTTCGTCCTTTCGGGTCGATAAAATAAGTACCAGTTGAACACTGGGGATGATGTAATCTACTAATTGCCTCCCCCGAAATTGCTGGCTTTGTGTCAAAATTTTAAATCAATACTACTTCTCACAAGAGGCGGCGAGGTGGCAGAAACGTTAGCACGCCGGGCGAAATGCTTAGCGGTATTTCGTCTGTCTTTACGTTCTGAGTTCAAATTCCACCGAGGTCCACTTTGCCTTTCATCTTTTCGGAGTCGATTAAATAAGCACCAGTTACGCACTGGGATCGATGTAATCGACTTAATCCGTTTGTCTGTCCTTGTTTGTCCACTCTATGTTTAGCCCCTTGTGGGCAATAAAGAAATAAGAATTGTTAGCATGCCGAACAAAATGCTTAGCAGCGTTTTGTCTGTCTTTATGTTCGGAGTTGAAGCACCACCAACATCAGCTTTGTCTTTCATCATTTTTGGTACCATTTGAAGACTAGGGCTGACGTAATCAATTTACCCCGCCCCTAAAATTATTGGCCTAGCGCCAAAATTTGTGACCAATTTTATTTTCTAAAGATACGCAGCCAATTAGCAAAGTCATTAACGCATCGGACAAAACTACTTACAGGTATTTTCCCTAGCTCTTTTTGCTCTAAGTGTAAATACCACCGCGGCCATCTTTGCCTTCTATCCCTTTCGGGGTCAACATGAAATAAGTATCAGTTGAGCACTGGGATTCATGTGATCGATTTATCCCTCTCTTCAAAATTATTTATCTTGTGCATATAGATATTAAGTCTTACATTTAAGGCAACGAGCTGGCAGAATCGTTAACACATCGGACGAAATGCTTAGCGATGTTTCGCAAGTCTTTACATTCTGAGTTCAAATTCATCCGAGATCGGCATTATCATTCATCTTTTCGGAGTCGATAAAATAAGTATCAGTTGAACCTGGGGTCGATGTTATTGACTTACCTCTTTACCTCCTCACCCGAAACTGCTGGCCTGTTGTCAAAATTTGTAATCGATATCAAGTCCCACATCATTCAAGAAGGTTTTCACAACTTGGTGCCATACTGTAGTGGTAGTTTATTTTTGTTTTCTTAACAGGGATTAACCTGAAGTTTGGGATACGAATTATTTTGTCTTTCTCCTAGCATACACACACACACACACACGTAGCTACATTTCTTTAATTTACTTATTGAAAACTGTGTCTTCAATTTCTTTAGAAGTGTTGTGTACATTGCTTTATCTAGTTTCAAATTAGTAACAATAGACGATGAAATAATTCTTTCATTAATCCTTTCTAATTATGCCACAAAACCTGCAATTTTAGGGAAAGGGTTAAGTCGAGTACAAGGCAAATACTGTAGTCGAACCCAGCGTACTTAACTCGTACTTCATTTTGTCAATCCCGAAATGATAAAAGTCAAAGTTGACCTTAGCGAAATTTGAACTCAAAGGCACAAAGAGCCAGAAGAAATGTTGCTAAGCATTGTATCTGGTACGATAACGATTCTGCCAGCTCACGCCTTGAGTTCTTTTATTAATAAGTTCTCTTAAACGTTAGACGCAGTGAATATTTTGCTTGATACGTTACAAATGCTACTAACTGTATTTTCAAAGTTCTTTTGTTTTTTAAGAAAAACTGGTTTGATAACCTATTGCGTTCATTTGAGTTTATTACAACACTATTTTCTTTTTATGAAATTAAAGTAAGGCGAAGACTTTCTTACGTTGCGAAGTAAAGAATTATTGATTTATTCAGCCCTTATATTTTGAGTGACTCATTCATCTGTAGAAGAGAGAAAGAGTTAAAGAAATATTGAGTATCAAAGCAGATCATGTGTAGTTATAGTAGCAGTAGTAGCAGCAGCGTTGAAGATAGGAGGAGGAGGAGGAGGAGGAGGAAGAGAAGGAGGGGTATGGATAGGGTGGAGGAAGAAAGGTGGATATTGAAGTAGCAGCTGTGATAGCATGGAAGACGTAGTGGCTGCAGTAACAGTGGTAGTAAGGACAGCAACGGCGACCGTGTCAGCAACAGCAGCTACAGCAGAAGCAGCAGCAGCAGCAGTAGTAGTAGTAGTAGTAGTAGTAGTAGTAGTAGTAGTAGTAGTATTAGTGGTGGTGGTGCTGGTGCTGGTGGTAGTTGTGGATGGTGGTGGTGGTGTTGAAGGTGCATGGCTCAATGGTTAGGGCGTCGTGCTCACAATAATAAGATAGTGAGCTCGATTCCCGAAACGGGATATGTTGTGTTCTTGAGCAAGACACTTTATTTCACGTTGCTCCAGCTCGCTCAGCTTTAGAAATGATTTGCGACGTCACTGGTGCTAAGTTGTATCGGCGTTTGCCTTCCCTTCGGTGGCGTGGAGAGAGGAGGTTAGTATGCATGGGCCAATGTTGGACTTCCATAAACAACCTTGCTCGGACTTGTGTTTCAGAGGGTAACTTTCTAGGTGCAATCCAATGGTCATTCGTGATTGAAGGTTGTCTTTAGTGATCATTATAGCTGTGGCAGTCATGACAGTGACGATGGTGGTACTAGCAGTCGTTGTAGTGGTAGGAAAGTTAGAAGAATAATTAGCAGTCATATTGGCAGTAGTATTAGTAATAACAGTGATAGCAGCACTCAAGAAGTGGCACATCTTACATCAGGAGAAGTAATACCAGAATCTGTGGTAAAAGTAATGCTAGTAGACAACTTATCTAAACCATCGGCCTAACTCTAATCGACCACTACTACTCGACTTGTGTTTTTCAATGAAAACTGCCTTTTTCATCAGAAAGTTACCTATGATCCGTCCTGTGACTAGGATGTTGCTGTTCCCACATTTAATAATAATAATAATAATAATAATAATAATAATAATAATAATAATAATAATAATAATTGTGTACAGTGCTCAGGTGCACTACAACTCATCTAAAGTGTATATATAATCAGGTGTAGTTTCGGCGGATTTCGGAAAGCATGAGGGCCTTAAAGGATGCAGTGTCATGGCAGTCAACAACTGACGCAGGCAATTTATTCCATGCTTCAGCAACTCTGAGCGTGAAAAAAGATGTGTTTAAATATGTGTTTCAGAAAAGAAGATGCCCCTGTTGTTAAATGCTCCTTCAACAGGGTATGAAAGGTCTGTGATGCAACCAATATAGTAATTGCCGCAGTTGACACGCTGTAGATAGTATACAACATAGGACACGTTGTAGATAGTATACAACATAAGTAAAGACCGAAGAAATGCTGTTTAGCATTTTGCCCGGCGTGCTAACGATTCTGCGAGCTCGACGCCGTATTATAGGGAAAATACTGAACAGAATTATTCTTGATAAGCCCATAGGTGCATAGTCATTTGTTCGTGTGGTGGATGGGGGAGTTGCCCAGTGTGCATCAATACCGATCATTGTGAGGATGAGGATGCCCTCAAAATATTGAGTAAAGATGGTGAGTAAGTTCCATATACTGAGGGGGCCTGCACTGCAGCCTATTCACTGGTAGGCCTGACAGAGTGGGCCTTTCCAAGGAAGTTGAAATAAATGTTGCAAAATATGACAACAGGAGTGGTTGTTTGGGTCTGTGAGTCCGAAGCAGTTCAGGTTGGATGAAGCGACGCATTCGGTTTTCAGACCGATAGTAGGGAATGTGGGTAGCATGGTATATAGAGATATTACGTCAAGGTTGATATGTATATGTGTTGCATTTAAGAATTCTTGAGTTATATCCCACGTAAATGTCAGATGATCTTTTCCGAGTTGCTAACGTGCCCTGTGAAGTTCATTATTAGGGATCTTATGATACTGGAGAGGGGCCAGATTTTGCAAATCGGTCCTTTTATTATGAAAAACTATTGGTGTTATTTTAATATTATCTCGTTATTTAAGGCGGTAATCTGGCAGAATCGTTAGCACGCCAGGGAAAATGCTGAGGGTTATTTCGTTCGTCCTTACGTTCTGAGTTCAAATTCTGCTGAGGTCGACTTTGCTTTTCATCGTTTAGAAGTCGATAAGGTAAGTGCCAGTCGAGCACTGGGGTCGATATAATTGACTTGCCACTTCCCCCAAAACCTCTGGCATTGTACCAAAATTTGAAACCAATATTATGTCGTTATTTATGCGTGTTGGTGAGGTGGTAGTATACGAGAAGTTTGCTGTTACGTGTCGTGAAGTTCACCATGATAATTGTTTGAAATTTATGTTTGTGGCGCATGTCGATTTAGGTGTTATTAATGAGTGTTTCTCACTGACTTAGTATGATTCCAGTAACGTTAATTTTGGTGTATATTTCATTATCGTTGACGTGTTCATAAGCTAGGGTGTTATGGTGTCTTGAGTGATGACAAAACGTTTTTACCGTTGCATAGGAGGCAAACGATGTTTCTCGATCTTAGCTTAAAAGTAGCTAGCTAAGATCTAGAATGTTTTGGAGATGTGTCGGTGTAGTCCTACAGGTTGCTAAATATGGATTGCTTTAGTCTTGAGAGTTTGCAATCGAGGCAGCAATTGATGTATTGCCGAAGTAGTAGATGGGGAATTTTTGGCGGGTATGGCTGATAGCCTTGCTAATGAAGATGTTGACCGAGGTATCAGAGTTGAGTATCTATTTGAGTTAAGGCTGTTCAGTAAAAATGTGCTTCAAGATCCAGCTTCAGTCTGTCATCGTGTTATTGAGTCAAGATGAACTTGGCTCCATGGATAAGAATCTTGAGCTTACACTGAGATAGGTATTTTCTTCACTCTGTAACAAGAAGTTTGGCGTCAGTGTGTTGCAGATTGATATCGATAGTAGTTGTAGAGTACTTGTGCATGTATTTTCTATTGAGGTGCGGGCGTTGCACTAAGGGGTACAATTGTGTTTTTCATACTTATAGTGAAACCAAAGATATTACTGATTCAGCCGTCTTCTGTCATGTTCGATGCATCTATAGTAGCTTCATTAATCTTCACTTGTCAGGGACTTATGTCACGAGAGGTTAATCGGTCACAGTGTTTCCGTATACACATCTAAAGCTATTGATATGAGAAGATATAAGAATTTCATGATGCAGAAATGATGTTTCACAGTTACGGAATATTGAAATCCTGCTAGATAAAAGAATTTAGATTGGTGGAAGATTGTAATTGTAATAAGAATATCGTCGTTCTTTAGAATTGTTTAAAGAATAACATTTGGTAAACAACTTTCTCACATTTCTCTGTCAATTCGAATAGTTCCTTGACTGTCGCAAATCTGTGATCAATGGAACATCTTTTCTTATTTTCTGAACTATTATTTCTAAGAATACATTTACTCGCACACACACACACGAATACACACATGTATATATATATATATAGAGAGAGAGAGAGAAAGAGAGAGATGTATGTATGTATATATATATATATATAGATATACGTGTGTGTGTGTGTGTGTTTATGTATATGTATATATATATATATATATATAGGCATATATTGGTACAGGACGTCATAAAACGTAAACAGCATGAACTACAAGGCAAACTTGGGCATGCGAACAGCGAGAGAAACAAATGGAAAACAAGACAAGTAACAAAAAGAATTACCCTTCATCAGTTGTCGGCTGTCCATCTACTCCTCATTTCGAGCAATTAACGACAATATGAGGCTTCGAAAGGCAGTTGCACCCGCGAACCAAAATGAAATTTAGGATTTGCGGAGGGTCAAAGCTGGTAACAAAAACAGGACAGTAGAGACATACAATAATCCAAACGAAAACAAACATGGAGGGCCGTTAGGCCAGACAGGGTAAGGTAGCGAACGCTGGAGGAATACTGTCTTCGACAAGAGAAAAGAAAGAAGAGGAAACAGATAAGAATGGTCTGTAAGACAGACTGAAAGAAAAGAAAGATGATCACGTGAGGAAAAGAAAGATGGAAGACGGTCACGTGTGAGCAACGAGAAAGAGTAAAGGTGAAAGAGAGAGAGGGACAGATAGAAAACGGTGAAGGGGAGAAAAAAAATTATAGAAAGGAAAAGAGGGAAAACGAAAGGGTGAGAGAGAACAGTACAGGGTAGAGTCGCATCAAAATTATTATGATAAACTTACTTGGAAATGGATACGTCGCATTCAATGATTGAACGCCACACATCCATTTCCAAGTAAGATAAAGGACAACAAAATCCAAGGCCGGACGAGTATTTCAAGTCATTTATAATAATTTAATTAGGGTAAGATGAATTTGAATTCTTACAGCAGTTTCTGGGGTATCCCAAGTGACAGGCTAACATGTCCGTACAATGGGTATTCTGTCATTAGAGACAAGGTGAGTGTATATGAAAGTTCTAAACAGGAAAATTCATATATTATAAGGAATAAAATAGAAAAATAAAGATTAAAAGTAGATAGAATACAGACAATCTCAGCTCATCGTTTTCCAGAGGTAAATCCAAGCAGTATTTTGGCAGTATTTTGAATGATGCATTCACGTTGAAGTGGTTAACTTGTATGTAAATGGTTCGCGTGGGTATATAGAGTGAGAAAGACAGACATCAAGATAGAGAGAAGTGGGTTGTGAGTGAGTAGATAGAAGACAGAGGAGAAAGAGAGAAAAGAAGGAGAAAGAGAGAAAAAGTGGGAAAAGACAGGAGTGGGATAGGTGTGGGAAAGAATGAATGAAAGTGAAAGTAAAATCAAAGATCAAAGTAAATAAATAAAAATGAAAAATAAGAAATGAAAATAAAAAAAATAAAGATAGAAATAAGATGTCAATATTATTCTTCGTAAGTGTCGGTTCGGGGTGAGGGATCAGGCAAAGTTTTGGCAAAGCGGAGAAGGAAGGTATTTATGTCTATTAATTAAACAGGTGAAAGGGAGGTTAGGTGTGCTCAGGTGACAGTAGGGAAACCTAAAAGTAGATGCCTAGCTTAAGGGGGTATATATATATATATAGGATAAAACTAGAATTAAATGGATAAAAGATACAAATTAAAGAATTAGAAATTAAATTAAAACTTAGAATTAAAAATTAAAAATCAAAGATAAAATATTAAAAGGAATTAAAGCTTCAAATGCACTTATGATGATAGAGAAGAAAAGAGAAGAAAAGCGTGTGTGTATTGTAACGACCGTGGATGCATACAGGCAAGTGTTATGTGTGTTGATTTTGCTTACATTTGAACCTATGAAAGAATCTAAAGGTGCGAACCAACTTATGCTTACGTGTAGAAAATGCTTCGTGTTGTTTTTTGAGTAATTGTGGTGAATTATGAATTAATATTTGCAGGGCTTCTTTCAGGTAGAGCCACAAGTGGAGCACTGGCCTTGGTATGGGAAACCAGAATCTATTATGGCCCAGGGTATCTTATATGCTACTTTCCTATTTATTAGACGGTGTATGTGGTTGTTGGCTGGAGACGTGGATTTGCTATGCTCTTCATATTTGAATGAGTTTAGATGTGCAGAATATTTTTTGTTAAAAATTAATAGTAGACTCGATGTAGTAGCTAGTAGAATTATGTAATATGTTGTGGACAATGCATTTGTATACTACGTTAAACCTTCTGCTGTGGACTTGCAGCGGGCATTCGGTCCTAGACGGGCAGTTGCAACTATCCGTCTTACGTGGGTTAGCTGTGAAGAGGGAAGATGTTGTACAATTTGTGGATAAGTTAAAGTTTAGGGTGATGTTAAGGGATTGGCTCGTATTATTATTGTTGCTGTTATTAACATTATTATACTATTATTATTATCAGCAGCAGCAGCAACAGCAGCAGCAGCAGCAGTAGTAGTAGTAGTAGTAGTAGTAGTAGAGCTATTAGCGTTCGTATTAGTAGTGCATATATGTAAACTATCATGATATTAAATTGCATTAACTGAGAAAAAACATTTGTGTAACAGTTAAAAACTGTAGATCATCCACTGGACAAAATATTATTTTAGCTTTTGATCTCATAAGCAGGTAATATTCATACTAATCATGCTGACCTCTAACAAGTGTAGCTGGTATGTTGGTTCATATATACATTGCTAATAGGTAAATCTGTCCAGATTAATTTATTTAAAGTTGATCGGTTGTCAATGTGGCATATTTTGATCAGTAAAAAAAGACCGCCTTATCCAGAAATATGCGCACTAAAGTCTCTTTATCTTGTGGGGTGGGGGCCTTCATTTATGTTCTGTCTGCTTCCATTAGAGTATGGGCCGACTCAGTGAATTATAAGTTGACAGATTATTACGACGAATATCTGCGCTCTTATCATTTTTACCTTACCACATCTGGAAGAGAGAAAATGGATAACATAGGGTACATATTAATAGTCAATGTTGTAACTTCCTACCAGTAACATCACGCAAAATGGAATCTTCTTCTCCTTGCTCACCAGAAAATTACCTCTTGCTTTTTGAGCACGGAGAGAAAAGGTGTTCATATTTTATAACTAGCCCTACAGTATTGCCTGTGATGCACACCAATACTATTGTTGTGTTGGCTGTTTTTCTATATTTTTTGTTGTTCTTTTTCTCGTTTTTATTTTTGTTTTTTTTTATATATTTTATATCCACGTCAGCCCACACATTATTATGATAAGTTGTGGAGATTGTAATGATATTTTCATCAGGTTAGCGATTACAGAAACATAAAAAAATATATTTTACTACTCTGCCGATAAAATTTCTAGAGTGGATAGTCAGTCTGTGAATATAATTTATCGTTTCATTTAGTTTGTGGAACAGATTGTACAATGGATTGTTTAAATTTAAGATGTTTCCCGAGTGATTGCTGTTGGTAGTATTTTGAATTCAAGATTTCTAAAAACACAACAATTCTTTTTTCATTCTGTCAATCTATTTGGTTTACGACTTTTCATAGCAAGTAGGCCATTATTTCGATAGAAGCTAACTTCTTCTGTACAAAAAGGTCATAAGATTTGATAGTAGCTTTACTCTCGCGAAATTAGTAATCTCGGTAGTGTCGTAGGGATTAGCAATGATTTTATATTACATATTAATATATCGCTCGCATAATCATTGACTTGCAAGCATCATAATTTCTATTTCCTTCACATTTACGCTTTTCATCGACTTAGTAGTATTCAGTGTCAAACTGTGAAAGCACGCACGCATGCATAATTAATACACATATACATACACTTTATTATAGTATTATAGATTTGCATTTATTTTACTACATATTTTTTCATTCATTTTACCGATGTCAGTGCCATGTTAATTAATGAAGCGAAGGATTTCTTTTTTCTGTTTTTTTTTTTTTTCGAGTTGGATGTATGTTCTTTAACAGTATCATGTAGTAAATGTGGTAGGAAAGGTTCCGCTTGCTCAAGAATATCTAATTCTAACATTATTTTCTGTTCGTGAATGTTTATCTCGTTTAGTATATTCCAGTTCCCGTCTCTGTAGTTGTTGATAATAAAATTA
The DNA here is from genome assembly GCF_006345805.1 of Octopus sinensis. NCBI lineage: Eukaryota > Metazoa > Mollusca > Cephalopoda > Octopoda > Octopodidae > Octopus > Octopus sinensis. The sequence continues at coordinate 79,686,544 of NC_043003.1, read as the reverse complement.
GTGATGTGACATTGTCATGAAAGCTTCTCTATTTCGTATAAGTTCTCTGTCTTGTTGTTTTGAAGTTTTAATATCACACTATTTGGAGCTCTGACATTTTGGGGGGTTTTTCTTTTTTTTTTTTTTTTGTTTGGAAGCCGTGACCGGTTTTCCAGAACAGTTCTTCAGTAGTTTGTAGCAATACATTATTGAGCAAGTTTATACTGGATTATAATCCATATAATTTGGATTGTTATCTTCTTTACTGGAAAAAGTATGCTTCCCACAGCATTAATTGATTAAATTATCATTTTCTTTAATAGTATTTCAGACACTTTAAATATTTATCCTGATAGATAAGCTAATACTTTCAGTAGTATATCCGCTTATATTTCCTACACTTAATCTACTCGTATACTGTTAGAGAAAAAGCGGCGCAATCTAGAAATATAATATTTCATCCTACAATGATTGCCAATTTTTTAAAGTCTCGTACTTATTCTATCGACCTATAGCCGAACCGCTACGTTACGGGGATGTAAACAAAACAACGCCAATTGTGAAACGGAGATAGGTTACAAGCACAGACACAAACACACCACACACACACACACACACACACACACATACACACACATTGATACACATATACTCACACACAGTTACGTATACATATATATAGATATGTGTGTGTGTGCATGACTTTACTTCCACACGCCAGCTTAATTTAATTTGTCCTTAGTCGAAAGACACCCGTTGTTAATGCCCTGTTATTTATATATATATATATATATATATATATATATTATATATATATATATATATATATATATATATATATGCGCAGGCCTGCTTCCCAACCACGTCCATATGGTTCACAGTTCAGTGGTACGGCTGGTGTCTTCTGGTATAGCTTCAGGCCGGCCAAAGCCTTGTGAGTGGATTTAGTAGACAGAAACTGAAAGGAGACCGTCGTATATATATATATATATATATATATATATATATAATATATATATATATACATGTAGATGTGTGTGTTTGTCTGTCTGTGTTTGCTTCCCCACCATTGCTGGACAACCGATGTTAGTGCGTTAACCTCCCTGTAACTTAGCAGTTCAGCAAAAAAGACCGATATATATATATACATATATATATATATACAAAATAAGAAAATGGAGAAATACATCGAAATCAAATATCAATTACCAGATAATACTCAATCACATACTTTATTAAACCACTATATAAGAAACTATAAGGTTAAACATAATAATGCAGGGTAAAGCAGTGTACATGAAGGAGCGTACATAAAATAGTAATGTTATACAATAAGTAGAATACGTATAATAGAACATCCAGTCTTACCAAAATTAGAGGAAGAATTTAATATAATATGCTATAATGTATCATATTATGCATCATTCATATTGCTTTTTTATCAAGAAGCATTTCTTCAAAGGTACCAAAGTCTAATTTTTAAAAAAAGACACAGACAAAATTTCATGATTATCTGGCAGTGAGAAATTCATTACGAAGCAAAAACTGAAATAGAATTTATTCTTCAAAATGTAATCCCTTAAGTAACTACTGTAATTTACGTAATGTCATTCCAATATTACTTCAAAAATAATCATTGTTATTTAACAAATAGCTATCTCCTCCTACAATGACGAGTTCACTGGTATAATTCACCTCTACAACTAAGTAAAACTGATATGTCTTCATGCAAGAATAACTGACAATGTTATTTTAATGTTTGATAATTTCCACTAGAGGGAAAGAAACAAATATATATTTGTAGCATTCAATTATTTTTTTAAATAATACTTTATGAACCAGCTTGTGTCGCCAATCTGCAAAGGGAAACGTAATATGTTTTTAATCTTTCGAACTTGATTCTGGAAACACTTGTTTGAAATTTTAGCATATATGAGAGAGCAAATCTTCACATAGAGAATTTTTACTTCAACTACTTGACAATTCAATACAACTGTTTCTCCTTAATATTTATGAAATGTTACCAAAGTACAATTTGTAAGTTATTTAAATAGATGTACTTTTCTCTAGCATGACCTTTCGACGAAAGGCAGCAACCAAACGAAAGCAGCTTCCACTAATTCTTTGATCATTCTACTAGGAATACCACTATCCTGAAAAATTCAACAAAACACCGGACCTTGGATAAAGCAGAGACAACTCAGAAGACACTGATTATTCAACTCTGAAAGAGGATTATTCCTGCATGGATTTAGGTAAAACTAATACAATAAGAATTTCTATCGTGAAAAACGAAATGACCACCGGATTAACAAATAAAGGCTGCAGCGCTAGAGTAATCTATAAGATAGCAGAATCTATTAAAGGACTATAGGATGAAAATGATAGCAACATACAGAGAACAAATCCACAGTAGACCCCAAAACATGCACTTGAAACGGAAACAGTGACTATCGGATACGAACTCGTAATGTTTCAGCTGAGAAGCAAATACCTTGTATATTAAGGTACAAGTGAGTGTAATAAAGAACGTCTGCGAAAAATTCTTTATGAATTTTATAGATTTATAAAAAGTATTTTACATAGAATTATACATGATGAAAAATACGAGGAATTTGGCCAATTTAAGTTGCAAAATAACAAAATGCGAACTAATACGAATAACTCAAGTTTTCCAATAGCATGAATTTAGAGATTTCAGATATGATGTTAATGTGCTGAATAATGTGCGCAAAAAATTCCTAATGAGTTCAAATTTGCCTTTTAGTTGGAGAAAGAAAATAAGAACTTAGTGGCAATTGTTAACGATTCTCAAAGAAAAGGAGAGATAATTTCGAAAAATGTATTACTTTCACGGAGAATTGATCTTTGTTAGCTCACAAACTAACTGCTAAGGACATTATTACACCTTATCAATGTAGAATAGTTTCTTCATCAGAGAAGCAAAGTCTCCTTTGAACAATACACTTAGAATTTTACAAGTACAAAAATAATTAGTTTCGAACAATTTTGGCCAGTATAATTTTCATATTTATAGCAAGTGAGCGAAGGAAAATAATTCCACTTTTTGTAATTATGCAAATTATATTTGCTGAAGTTCTTTGTAACTCTTTTTCCTATTTGTAAAATTCTATGTCACTGTTCAACTCAAGTTATCTTTTGCTGAAGAGGTTTAATAATACAGGAACAATTCCATTGCTGTTATCTTAACAATGGTAAGATTTTTTGCATAACATTTAGCCTTAATTTCTTTAAAATATCTTCTCATTTCTTTGAGAGTTGCTAACAAATAGCACCAGTTTTTGTATATTCTTTGAGGCAACTAAAAGCAAATTTCAAATCATTAAGAATTTTTTTCGTATATGTCATTCAATGCACCATTAACTGAATAATTGAATGCATATTGGCCACTTGAATTATTTTCCTTGGCTATCTTCTTGTAAATATACAAATTATACTGGTCAGCATTCTTCGTAATTATTTTTCTGCTTGTAAAATTCTACGTGTACTGATAAAATCCTTGAAAACACTTCACTTCGCTTGCCTAAAACATGGCTGAAATTTCAACCTTTCATATATACTAGCAAAGATCAGATTTATCTCTTCATTTCTCTGTGAAATAATGGTAATTCCTTGAAATTATCGTTCGTCTTTTTTTATTAGCAGGTAATTAATGCCAGTTATTGTTTCATTTCTCCAAGAAGGAAATTTCCGTTCTGTGAGGAATTATGCATGCATCATTCAGTATACCACCGCCTATCTGAGTTATGTAAATTTATGGTGTATCTATTGAGTAGTTACGATTACTTTACTATCTCCTTTCATCGTTGCATGTTTGCTCTTTTGAAACATAGACAACAAAAACATAGATCAACATTTCTTCAAACAACTAAGCAGACACAATTTAGCATTTTACTACTATAAACAGATTTGTTCAATGGAACTTGTCTCGTCCATTTCAAGTAAGAAAATAAAGAACATAAAGTTTAACCTAAGATACAAAAGAACGGATCTCACTGTAAAATTTCCTAAAAGAAACAATATGAAAACCATATCTTTATATAGAATGATTCCACGATTAAGTGTACAACACCATTGTTCGATTTGTCCGTATTGTTCGTCTCTGTTTTTAATTCGGAAGTTAATACTAACAACTACAAACAGGATATGCTCTTTAAGAATTTTCACTCGCGATTTGAATATAGTAAAAGTCGTAAAGAAAAGTTCATAACATCTGTAAAAGACGTATATTTCATAGATGTCAGGAAAAGCATACGTGGAAAATGTTGAACTTTCAACTGTATATACTTCTTTATCTTTTGAAAAACCTCTGGGGTTATTTAACAGACCTTGCTTAGCAAGGTCCATTTTCACTAGGATTTTAAGTATTCAATTATTTACTGTGACACCTCTCAATTGTAATGTTCTCTTCATATTCTGGCATTTAAAACATCTTTCCTTTTTACCCTTAGTTACAGTTAAAGGAAAATCTGGTAGGCTATTGGTTGCAGGTCAATAGATGTAACTACCTAGAATGAAGATGCGAGTGGTCATGTTGATATGATAGTGAACTATGAATCATAAGATATGTCGTTCGAATTTTACTATTGGTTTTGTAATTTTGACCAATTTCACTTAGTTAACAAATTACGTGTGTCTATATTTAATTAAATTGATTGTAACTAATTGCTGTAAATTTCTTTTTTTCATTTAGAAATTTCTTTAAAAGAAGGTCAGAACAGGAAGGGCAACATCCTTAACTTTCTCAAGTCTTCCGAGACTAATGGAAGGAAATTAAATTCAGTTAAGTGACATATTCTGAATGTTTTCAAAGTAGTAGGTTCCGCTAAATGTACCCAAGGTAATTTCACACACAAAGCCTCGGTTGACTTAAAGGTAAGGTCGAAGACATTTTTCCAAAGTGCAGCAAGTAGGAACGAACCAGTAACAATGTAGTTACACATTGTAATTACCGAGTGACTCATCATCTCACTGTGTTGAGTTCGGTTCATAACACGGATAAAGTTGCCACGTTAGGTTAACATTCTATGGTGAGGTGTATCTCTCATCTATTTAGCACAAAGGAAATATGGAATAAGTGCTGACTTTTATATGGTTCTTTGTGGCTCGAAAACTGATTGTCAATAATGTCTTACAAATGGCTTCAAATACTAGCAACTTCTCGCCAGCATCATCCTGTATATGATAGCAATACTCCATTGTGGACTTCGTCTGAGCTACGTATAGTGTCAATAATTGTTGACGGCTGAAATATCTTTTGGTGTTGAAGTGAAGGGTCAGCCATAAGGGTCCAACCCTAGCTAAATTAAGAATATACTTTTGCCTGAATAGATAGAAAGACCAAATAATTCGGAGTGGGTTCGGTGAACTGGATGAAAATCTGGGCCTACCTGAAACCAAAAATCAGTTTTGCATATTTAAATTGCATCCTGGTGTCCATAGCTGCTCCAATAAGTTGCTGATTGAAATATATGAAGAATCAGAAGTTCTTGAAGGTGGGACAAGGTGTGAGTTCGACGAGGTGTGAGAATGATGAGTTTGAGCGTAGATAATTGGAAAAGAATTTGACTGTTAGGAATTATTTGGGGAAAGCGATAATGTTCACAGTAAAAGGTGAAAAGTATCTGCAAAGGACTAGGGGATGAAGCAGAAGTAATTGGATAAAATAGTTGGAGTCGCGCATTTGTGCTGTCCCCAGGGCTAGAGGAGCGGGTCAAAATATTTCGATACCAGTTTGGTGGAACAGTTACAAGTGGTATAGATATGGTGGCCAGGAATGTTGGACTAATGGATCTTGGAAAAAAGAAGAGCAGATGATGAAGATGTGTGATGTACTGTCTGGGAGACTGGGAGGACAAAAAGAGATGAGTTATTAGTTGCAGGAAGTATTGTTATTGGTCAATAATATTATTATGGAAAAGAGCGTTAAAACATCGCCATAGTGCTTCTATTCTGAAGCGGTTAGACTACCACAACATTATAGCACCGCCATTGTCGAATGATTTGACAACGATTTTGTACAAGTGAGGGAGGTGCAGAGTGAAAATGGTTTTGACTGGAATATATTAAGGCGCCTTAAATATTTCCGAACACTGAAACAGTTTACTATGTAACCGCACGAGCTGGTGAACAGATCAAATCTTAAACTGTTTACCATTAATCAATGTCTTCATTCGTAACAAAACCACCTTACATTTTTTGTCTTAAAATCCCTTTTGTCTCTGCTACCCTACTTCTTAACTTGAAAAATGACAACTGTCCGAAGCATAAGACCCACTTCCTTGCCTACACACCGCAATACATTTACTTTGTAGTTATGGCCATTGTTTTGAGGGGTCTTTGTTTTATATTTTGGTGAGGTTTTGACTGTTTTTTTTTCTTGGACCATCCTGAATGTACGTTCATTATATAGTATTCTCTCTCATTACAGCAGTGATTTGCCTTTATTCAGTAGTTCTATTTACAATAGCGTGGACTAAGTCAATTAAGATTTAATTATTCTTGTTGACATTAGCAGTGATTTATGTAGTTGGGTTAGGCATAACTCTCAAACGGCCCAGAAGCCTCTACCTGGTCAATCTAACAACTAGAATTAACTGCTAGGTCATACAAATCACACACTATTAGCATATCAAAAAAGGAACATTTTAGAAAATACAGTGCTTTGCATTTAAGAAAACATGATGTTCCTGATTGGAACGCCTTTGATCCTTGACCTGCTCGATAAGGATTGACCTATTGCCTACACAGCTACAATAAAGATGACATTGTACTGTGAAGAAGGAACAATGGTAGTACAAAAACCGTAACAGCTGTTTCAATAGTTCTTTTGAGATTTTTTATTGATTACTGTTCTCAAATTCTATATTGTATGGGTATCTTTAAATACGGGTGAACTCCACATAGTTGATTTTATCCTCACGTACAACACACGAAATAAAAAATCTTCAGATGTGATCAAAAGCACCCAGTGCGTCATGGAACGCAATAGTAGCACTTTAGTAAGTTGTTGTAGCTCAACCAATATTCCTATTTTGAGACAGTAGGTTAATTATATTCGCCAGGTTTATGGAGAAGTCTCAGTGGAACGTAATTATACATAATGGAATACTATTTGAACAAACTGATTTATTTAAGTTTTAGCTGATTTATTACACTCGAAATTTCATTTTTATTTGTCGGAGATAAGAAAATGTTATTTTTATTAGTCTCAAGTCATTTCATTTTTTTTTTCGGTCGTTTTGCTATTACTGGCAAAATTTTATTCCCTTCTTCACTTGTCTCTCCTTTCACTATATGATTTATTCCGCAAATCAAAATGAGGCTTCTTTTTTAATAACCTGTAATGGCGGAGGCGGGGATTCATGTATACTATTATATGATATTTTCATGTAAGTACAGTTATCGATGATTGCGCTACGTACTTTTATTATGAGGCTTCGGCTGAGGTTTTGCAATGGTTTCTGTAACACGAATATTGAAGTCTAACAAATCTCAGTTAAATTACGGCTCCGTACCTCAGTGATTTTGGATGATGGGCAAAAGGTAAAAAATTTAATCTTAACTGGTATTTCGTCTTGTATGCTGCCATTTTGCATCTTGTACAAATTTTTTATTTTAGCTTGCTATATCTATCAGCCTGCCGATTTCGGTTAAGGAAAAATATCTTTGTTAAGCCTGAGGTGGTTTTCTTTCATTTTCTATGAAAAACGCTACCGTCTACTGATTCAACCTTATGCCTAGTAAATTATTGTTGCTGTTGCTGTTGTTGAATTTGTAATCATATCAGATCGAGCAGACGTTCACACCAAGAAGCAGCAGAAATTGTATTCCCCTCAATAGACTTCATTGATTGGTTGAAATTGCCGAAATGCAAGAAATTTAACAAGAAATAACTTACAAACTACAGAATTTTCTCAAGAAAGCCATGAGAAAAAGATATTTTATGTAACACATTCTACCAGTATACGAAGTTTAAAAGTGTATAGTTACAAAGAAAATTATTTTAAAAATCTACCGGTCAAAGTGAAAAGATCCTAGCCTGTACATGTTCAAACATATCCTAAGTTTATTTCAGCTGATTTAAATATTAAACTCATTTTGTAACTGTGTGTTTTGGAGTTCAATTCCACTGCGTTGGACCTTGGGTAAGTATCTTATATTATAGCCCTGGGCTGACCAATTTCTTGTGAGTGAATTTCATGGGCGAAAATTGTGTGGGGGTGTATCTGTATGTGTGTGTATGCATGTGTGTATGTGTGTGTGTGTGTGTGTGTGTGTGTGTGTGTGTGTGTGTGTGTACGTGTGTGTGTGCTTCTGGATATGTTAATTCAGCATTGCAAATCAAAAGCGCCCTTATCAACCCTTATAGTGATGCTGCTACTTGAATTAATGAATTCTACCAAAACTATAAAACAAATGGCCGTTTCGATCTAAGAGCCTTGGTCTCAGACAAAATGCCACGCCGCTGACAAGGTACGATCTACAGACTGTTCGATTCGTTGCCTAGTACCCTATTGACTCAGTCACAATCTACTCCAGTTTATGCTACAGATTATAACTGGAAATTAAATTATCAGACTTTCCTCCAGCGACCAGATAAGATGTAGAAATTATTTGTAATATATTTTCTATTTCTTTTTATTTCGTTTATTTACCAATATTTAATCTGAATTATTTGAACACTGTAAATCTTAACTTCTCTGACAATTACTATAATTGACAAATATATTTCGATAGATTCTAGGAACGTTAAGAGACTTAAGAGGGAAGCTTAAAGTTCACATTATTAAGTTAGCTAGATTCGCGTATCATCGTTACCACAATAAACCAAGTATGATCAATTGAAATTCGCAATTTCTTTTCTTTTTGCTATATTTTTGTTGGGTTTTTTTTCAGCTCTTAACATTTATTTCCCCGAATAATTCCTAAATATTTCATCAATGAAAATTCATCGACCGACTAAAATGCCATTAATATATTAAAATTTATATTTTTAAATTCTGATTAATACTTTCTGATTAGCAAATGTGCTGGAAAGAGTGGCAGGGGTGGGAAGTTACAGTAAATCTCTGAATGAAATTCTTTGCGGATTTAATTAGTTTTGGGGTTCAAATCCTACAGGGACTGAATTTGCAGTCGATAAAATAAGTAGCAGCAGTAAAATTTGATTACATTTAGCTGACTATATTCCCTCTTTCCCCAACCGTTTGTAGTCCTCTGACAATGTTGGAAATCCATATGTGGTGGAGGTGAATGGATCTTATGAATTAGTCAGAAAAGGAAGTATAGTGCTCATGACCGTTTTTAGAAGCTTGTGGAATAAAAGAAGGATATTATCGTCAGACTCGAAACCTGAACCGAATGTTGTATTCTACTAAAGACAACCAGAAGCCATTTGATGATTTTTTTAAACAGGGTGAGAATCATATATACCATAATACTAAGAGAAACAGTTTTCCCAGCGGACTCCTACATAGTTTCTGTCTTCTACAATTGCCACACAAAGGCTGACTCATGGCTATAGATGAAGATATTTGCTTAATGTGCTTCGAAGTGAAATAGAATCTGAGACCACGTAACTACGAAATGGGGTCGTTAACAACACGACCAATCTTACTCTTTTACTTGTTTCAGTCATTTGACTGTGGCCATGCTGGAGAACCACGCTTAATTGAGCAAATCGACCCAGGACTTATTCAGCCATACTTTCTATACATTAACTTCTCCTGGTAGAACTTTTAGGATAATGGGTGAACTTCGTTATGTGGTTTCAGATTCGGAACTATTACACGGTACCCTGAACATGAGACTTTTATGAAAGTCTTGGTTTCAGCAAAGCCTTGGGAATAACATCTGGTAAATGGAAACTATGTAAGCCAATTGGTAGACCATTGCAATGTCTGGTTAGTAGATGTTACCCACCGTCAGTTTTAACACTACCATCAGACACTTGAGTGCCCTTAGCATAATTCACCCAATTGGAATCATACGGACCAAGTTTCTAACCCTCCTTGCTCAGAGGAGAAAAGGTTTTGTTTTGTTAATTTTATTTTGGAATATTCTTGTAAGGCTGGAAGAGGTTCCCAGCTTCAGTTCCCCCAGCTCATTAAATTTATTTAACCTTCTTGTTGTTGCTGGCGGTAAAGTTTCAGACATTCTTTTAAAATTCAATATCGTGGAACAAAATGCGGCCACACTTCGGGAATCTAAATATCTTTATCATACCGTCAGTTATAAATAGCAATTCACATAAGATATCACTGCCACATTTAATTTAAAGTATTTAAAATATAGCTGCTAATCAATTGTTATGGAGATATAACACAAGAAATTGTAACAAGCTTGCTTCAACTTATTGACATAAATATCTGTATTCAATTACAATTATATATAATGTTGAATTCTTCAATTCTCTATGGAGTGAATATACGTATAAGTTAACGTCATGTGCAAGAATGCTTTTAACTATTTGTTTAAAGAAATATGAAGCAAGAAATATTCATTACAATTTTACTTCAATTTGTCGATTAATGGGAGTTGTATTACTAACAATGATAAAAGCATTACAACGAATAGTTAACAGTTAATTTCTCAAAGGATAGAGCGCTTGAGTTAGCAAACAAACTACATCGTCACTGTTTCTTTTGCGGACGGATCACAAAGTCCGTAAGTCATAACAGTTACGTGGATCTGGTACATCTGGGTCTATTACAGATATTTTTTCCCAGAGAAGAGACGAAACTCGGATCTTAAATCTGAAGAATTCTTCTTGAATTCTTCGATGCTACTACAACGAATAGTGATGAATTATATAACCATTCGGCAGTTACCAGTTACAGTTAGGTGGACTTCATCACTGAGGAGTCGACGAGATAAACAAGTCAATGACAAAACCTCTATGAGGTGACTACTCGGTCTGTTCGAGATACTCAACCTAAATCTCCCTCAAATTTCAACCTAGTAAGTACACTTTGACTAATGAAATCTACAACCTGAAAAAAAATAATTAATACGGTTTCAAGGCTGTATCAGGGCTAATCTTGAAGATAACGACAAAAACAACATGTGATGTTATGCAAAAGTAATAACTAGTGACCTCTCTCTCTCTCTTGGTTGTCCATCACGCTATCCTCTCACATAAATACGATGCGTGAATAATCGACGAGATTTCACTTCCTGGCTAGAAACAATCCTCCAACATTTTTTTCTCTTTGTTAATTCCACCCCCACCCCACCCCCGCTCGCCGACTTCAGTTCAGGTACATTCTTAAGATTTCCTAGTAAACCATGGAAATCATACTTTCTCATTTCCCTTACACTAAATCGAAAATAATATAAGATTAGTTTTATCTCTGTATAAAAAAGGATTAATGAAATCACTAACATTTTGAGCAATGGTTTGTTTTTCTTGTATGTTTTTTTTTTCTTTTAAAGTTTTTGTCGAAATGGATAATGTAGGTGGACAATTTCATTGTTAAATGCACTGCGGTGAATTTCCTTGTTACATATGGGAACGAAAAATATAAGTAAAAATACGTTTATAAAGGAATAAACTCAAAATCAGTTCATGTGACACTATACAACTAATATCATGCTAAAATGAATAAAGGATGTTTATCGGGTTTGAAAAAATAAACGTAGGATTATTCCTAACGTAATTTTTTATGAGTTAACGTGTTTATATTACAAGATTTGCTGTTTAATTTGTTTAACATCACGTCTAAAGAAGCAAGGCTTTGATGGATGAAATAAAAAGAAAATGTGTTTTATATATATATATATATATATATATATATAATATATATATATATATATATATATATATGCATATAGAGTGAGAGATGTATGTATGTATATATACATATATGTATGTGTATATGTATGTATATATATATATGTATGTATATGTGTATATATATATGTATATATATATATGTTTATGTATATATGTGTGTGTATATATACATATATACACATATATATATATACACACACATATATATATATATATATATATATATATACATATACATTACTGTGTTCACAAAACGTACCTTGTCAGAAGGTGCCAAAATGAAAATTTGTTTACAGTGATATATCGCAGTAATTCCTTACTTGTGTTATCTATAAAGGCAGATTTTAATGTACATTTCAAGATAATATAGACTTCAAAAAGTAAAAGTAGAACAGAAAGAAGTAAAGAAATTTAAATATATCGGCTAAACTTTGAGCAAAGATGGCAGCTCAGTAAAAAAGATAATAGCAAGGCTTGGCTTCGCCTAAATCTGTCGGGAAAAATCTAGAGGTCATATGGAAAAATATTTCCAACAGATTTCTTATGACGCTCAAGGTTCGCAAGTCCCTGGAAATTTTGATCTTCCCGTGCGAATACAAATGCTGGATGCTCGCAACTGACAGAAAACGAAGAATCCAAGTGTTCGAGCTGAAGTGTTTCTGAAGGTCGTATCCATGTGCGTGCATGTGTGTTGATATGTATGTATACGTACGTGTGTGTGTGTGTGTGTGTGTGTGTGTGTGTGTTGTGTGTGTGTGTGTGTGTGTTTATGTGTGTGTGTGTATGATCTTGACTGCATTCAATCATGCATTCGACATGTTCAAAATAGCGAAACCTTAGTTATCACGGGTTTTAACATCAACATTGTCTCCCTTCTGTGATAAATAATTTTCGAGACGATAACGTAATTTATCTTCATATCAACCTGGATTTGCTGAAATATTTGTGCAGAAAACTATTGATTTTGTTTAACCTCAGACCATAACGGATCGAACAGATCTAGGATTAAAATAATCCAAGCGATGATTATCTTGTCTTTCGTTGTTCGGAATGTTGAATCCTTTTTGTGTGAAAGTTTAGGCGAGAGACCAACGGCGTACTACAAGTGCGTAAGAGCCTTAGGATTCACTTCCATGCTTAGAAAAATAAGGAATCCTTAATTTTACGAATTCACTGGTATACAAAACTTACTGCTTTATCTACTAAGAACAGCTGTAGTCAAGTATAATTTACTGTACTATATCTGTCCAGTTTTCGTATAATGGTGATTATCTTTTCGAAAATCTTATATTAATAACTTTTTCTCAATATTTCACATTGTCACATCACGCTAGCTATAAGATTAAGACTGATTCAATTTTGAAATTTTTCTCAGATAATATCAACATGATCATTGAAAAGAAAATTTTTCTACGACATAGCAAGAAAAGTCTGCTCCTTGTCACAATTATATTTAAACATTTTGAAACACTAACAACCAATTACTGACAGACTAACAAACTGTTCTACAGAAAAACTGCAAGATCTGTGGAGACAATAATGAATAGCAAGTTCAATTTTGACAAAAGTTATTCTACTTATACGTTGTATTTTGTTATCTTCTTACACCTATAGCATGTATACTACACAAATAATTCTTTATCTTAAACACTATTGCATGATCAACGACCTGGCAAACTTCTAGTCTCTATATAAAGCTAGCAGACATTTAATCATAAAGCTAAATTGTCATCCCAACACTAGTACTGATGCTTTGCGCAGCCGTTGTTCCACCTATACATATTCGCTTCTATTATTGTATAAATTTCAACATTTCAAGTAATTTGCAGACAGCCGCAGAGAGCTATGCTGATTGAAGAAGAAAATCAAATTGTGTGTCAAAAATATCGAAAATGTTTTGCCTACCAAATTTTAATGAGACAGGATTTCAATGACTTCTCTTCAGTTGCTATGGTTGACTCTTAGTTGAATGTCTTCTTTCTAATGAGACAGCTAACAGCTGCATATTTTTGTGTATTATAGTCCAATATTTCAACTAGAATTTCTATATTTTCAGTCTACCGAATCATGATCCCGGATCTTACCCGGACTTCCAGGGCGTGTAGGCTACGAGTACAAAGAATCTCCATTAAATAGGATGTCAAGCCGTCACAGGATTAATTCCCAGATGCCATTGGTGTACTGAAGTAATATGAAAAGAAGTGTCTTGTTCAAGAACACAACGCGCTTCCTTTTCAGAAAATCCAGCCTGCTATTTAACGATCGTAAACCCAACTACTAGTCTAACATGCCTTCACGTTTTCTGACACACCGAAAGAAATTTATCTAATTTTGACAGTACCGTAACTTAACGTCTAGCAGGGAACATATATACAACAGGTTACAAACTTATTTTTAAGTAATTTAGTGTCTTCGAATATTTGAAATCAGGATTTTCTTGTGCTACATTATTGTGTCATTTTCTTAGCAAATTCGTTTCCAATCCTAGATGCAGGCACCTAGGTGTAGTGGCTTCGAGCATACAGTACCAGCGATTTGCGAAAGACTTTAAACTGAACAGAAAAACCTTCAACAATTCTTTGATCTACTATTTACTGATGTAACAGATATAGAAAAAAAATCTACCATATGAACTTGACACCAGGACATATTGAGAGCTGAGACAAAAAAATTAAATCATCCTTCTGTAAAAATGCTACTGCGTATCCTTCTAATGATATAAACAACTTAAACGACTAGAGATCAAAAAAAATATTTCCTTTAATTTCAATTAGATCTTATAGGATTTTTAAAAAATGTTATGCCAATGCCAAATTATAAAGGCAACGCAAATGGAAGGTGTCAACAGATTACAGCAACGAAAGGTAGAAACATCCTGAAACGAACATAATAGCACAGGGATACTAAAAGAACTCAGTTCAAACTCGGTTTACGGCCTAACTTTGGGTTCACCAATACCTTGCAATTTAATTTTACAGAAACCCTTTGCGTACGTGTGAGTATAGATAGATAGATAGATAGATAGATAGATAGATAGATAGATAGATAGATAGATAGATAGATAGATAGATAGATAGATAGATAGATAGGTATTGTGTGGATGCACATACACCGATCTAGCTACCTACACACAGACACAACGGTTTTCTATATATTTTCCGTCAATAAGATTAAACTACAAGGCATTATTGAATCTCTTATTATAAAAGGCAGATTTTATCTGCCTCCCTTTGGGAGTTATACAAATCTACAATATAGGATTTCTTCAATTACAATTTACCTAGCATTTTTGAGAGTACAATGCATCGCGTCATGCCAGGTCCAGTTTTTAAAATTTAAACTCCAATTAAGCAAAATTTACAGAAAACTCACATTCTGGTGTGTGTGTCAAATGCTTTTCTTAGTCTGGTTTACACCACACGCAAACGCACACACACAGTGGGCAACGAATAAAATGAAAGTAAATAGCGACAGAGTGATTTGAGGAAGACTAAAGTGAAAGTATTCTGTCTATGATGCTGATAGATACATGAGTAAAATGTATGGGAAGCTAAGAGCTAAGAGTGAGTGAAAATGTTCTTGGAGAGAGTAATTAGTAATAAAGTAAACATACACTCATACATACATACAACATACATACATACATACATACAACACACACACATACACACACACATACATACACACATACATACATCACACATACATACATACATACATATACATACATACATACATATACATACATACATACACACACACACATACACACACACACAGTATTGAAGCTTGAGAACAATCAGATACATTTGCAACACATCTGTTGAAAATATTATTGTTCACACACATACATATACATATATACATACAGACAGACAGACAGATAGACACACACACACACCCACACACACATGATCCAGCATGGCCACAACCTCAAGGCTGAAACATATAAAGAATAACAGAATATAAATGTGTGCAAAGTACAAGAAATATTAATGCAGTATATGGGGATTGGACAATAAGCGTAAGGCAGTGTCAATGGTGGTTCCAGAAATCGAGCCATATAAACTACAGCCTAGAAGACGAGCCTCATCCTGAAAGATCTGTAGAACTCGACAAGGACATCCTGAAAACCCTGGTGGAACAAAATATCATCGTAACTGTTGAGGAACTAGCAGAGAAGCTTGGATTGGTCATTCAACCATTCAATGACACCTGTGTGCTATCGGAAAAGTCATCAAATTGGGTCAATGGGTTCCTCACGAACTTTCCGAGTCTAATTGCATGCAGAGAGTGAATGTATGCTTTTCTTTGCTGTCATATCTCACCACTACTGCGCTATGTATATCTATATATATAAAACTGTAGTTGTGTGAGTGTGTCTGTCCCCTTCGATTTAGATTCCTAACTACTCCACATTTTGCGGTACAGTTTAACCAAATTCGGGTAGCTTATAGTCGTGATTCATATCGAGCCGTCTGAATATTAGCGCGCGTCTACGATGAGTCTACGATTTTAAAAATAATTTAACATCATTTTTTATTCCATTTTAATGCATAATTTTTTGTGTGTCGATGGCGGCGGAGTTGGCGTCCACGCTCACACCTGCACCTGTGGGGAAGGGAGTGTAAGGAAATCAACGTCGTAATGCGTTGTCAAGGAGACCAGTGTTCTTTTAGAACAACGACTTCATGGCTTGAAGACACCAAAACAGAAATGGCTAAGAAAGCGTCTACATGAGTCTACGATTTAAAAAAAATTTACCATTGTTTTTTTTCCATTTTAATGCATTTTTTCGCTATTATATAAGGGAAGTAACTCTCTAAAAATGTCTACGATGAGTCAACGATTTAAAAAGAAATTTACCATCATATTTTTTCCATTTTTAATGCATTTTTTGCTATTTTTTTGCTATAACTCTCTAAAAATGCTTATGTAGTTATTTCCCTTACAAACCCGAGCAACGCCGGGCGATACTGCTAGTATATATATATACATATATTATAAAAGATGTATGTATGTATGTAAGTATGTATGTATGTATGTACGTATGTATGTATATATATATATATATATATATAGTTATGTGTATGTGCGTGTGTGCGTATTTTCCGCTGATATACATCGTAAACGATATAAGTATCAATGAGAAAACCTATAAATCACTGCGTTTGAAAAAAGCAAAAACATACCTTATGGTATTTGTTCTGCCTGAGCTGCATAAACACTCCCTTCGGAGTTGGTGTGGTAAGGTGAACCAGTGATTGGTCTGTTGTTGGAAATCAGTAGCCAACGACGCTATTGTTCACCAAACGCATGACATCAAATACTATATGCAAATAAGTAAATTGTGCGTGTATGTGTGCGTGCCTGCGCGCCTGCGCGTAGACATTGACGAAGAGTCATGCAAACGAATGCTGTATGAAAACATGACCGTAGAGTAAATATATATAATCTAAATGTAAAATAATACAATTGTCTAACATGTTATTTGTACAGAAAGGAGAGCAAAGAAAATAATCGAAGACAAGATCAAAGTAAGCATTTCTAAAGGAAGAAAACAGTTTGTTGAAGAAAAGAAAAAAGGAAAAGGGAAAAGACTAAGCAAAGGCGGAACAGAATGTCTCTGGAAATTATTCTGTGGAAATTCTAAGGCATCAACAGACGTTTGTACAAATACTGATTTCTTATATTGGTACAAGGCGACAGATTGATGCAGTAACGTTATACAACATATCTGTAGTTGATACTGTATGGTGCCAAAGATCATACGCACACAATGCTTCACGTCATTTGTTTTTAATTAGTTTTTAATTAATTTATATTTCGGAATTGTTTCCCCTACGTTTCTTGATCAGAATTAATCATTAAGATTAATCATTGTTTCTCTTCATCATCAAAGATATCATTCTAATTAATCAATACTTCTTGGTTAAATACATGAAATATGTTTAGTATCACATTCAGTTCTATATTTATGAGACGAGTAGATCATTTACATTATTTACATTTGACGGATGTTTGTCCTCATCTTGTTTGTTGTTAACACGACATTTCGGCTGATATACCCTCCAGCCTTCATCGGGTGTCTTGGGGGAAATTTCGGACCTGGGTTCTCATTCCTAAGGAATTTTTCGATGTTGTTGTTGTTGTTCTTGTTGTTGTTGTTATTATTATTATTTTTTTTTTTTTTTCTTCTCTCAAATTTGCTTCCATTTCTTGCCGAGTGTCTTCCCGACTCCTAGGGCAAAGAAACTCATAGTATACATTGGTAGGCCATTAAACCAAACTCAGTAGTTCGTTCATTTTTTTTTTTTTTTTTAAGTTAAATTAAAATACATGAGCAGCAACAGTTCTCACATCGACAATGCTCTTCTCTATACGTGTGATGTACCAGTTAAGACAATCTTTTGCACTTCTTGCAGGGATGGTAAGCCAGGGATCATTCTCATATAATTTTCGGTTCCCTTCTTGATCATTCCTAGTGCTCCTACGATCACTGGTATTGTAACCTTATTATTATTATTATTATTATTATTATTATTATTATTATTATTATTATTATTATTATTATTATTATTATTATTATCATTGAGTGAGAGAGCAGTGCATGCCATCAAAGTGACACTGGGGTAAAATATACGAAGCCCAGTATATCCATCATGACTACCCGTCTGATAAGGGTACACTAGGCACATGCATCACAACCATATGTGCGCGACATGGTGATCTCATATCAAGATAAACAGCACATGACCTTGCAGGTGGGGCCCAGTTAGAATTTGCCTCTGGTCGAGTAACCCATCCTGCTCAAATGGTCCCTGAATAAGGGTTGTTTAAGGATGTTTAACGTGAATTATTCAAACTCCAAAGAATCCCACTCAACACACGGCTCTGATGCTCCTCCACTACATCAGGGCATTTATTATTATCATTATTATTATTATTATTATTATTATTATTATTATTATTATTATTATTATATTATTATTATTCAGGTCACTGTCTGGAATCGAACCCCAAGATTCCGAGTTCGATTCCAGACAGTGACCTGAATAAAAAAATTTTTTTTTTAATTAAAAAAAAAAAAAATATATAATAATAATAATAATAATAATAATAATAATAATAATAACTGAGCAAATAAAAGATCTTGAAATAGAAATAAACTGAGCAAATATAAAGATCTTGAAATGAAATCAGCAAAATGTGGAGCTGAAGACTAAAACAATACCTGTTGTCATAGGTGCCCTGGGAATGATAGCAAAAGAGGCTGATAGCTACCTAACTCAGATACAGAAACCCAAAAATGGCAGAAGTTCAAAAGATAGTGCTGGGAACTGCTCATATCCTACGCAAAATACTCTCTATTAATCTCAAGGTTAAAACAAACATAATTTTCGTAAAAAAAAAACAAAAAAAAACCCTTTTTTTTTAGACATTCATAGTACAACATCCCCACCCCCCAAATAATGGCACACTAGGCATAACAAACAACATGAAAACTTCAACCTGTTGTCTCTTGGGTCTCTGGTGAGACTTGGAGCCAACTTGTACAAATATAAAGCAAAAGTCAAACATAGATAATAATAATAATAAAATAAATAATAATAATAATAATAATAATAATAATAATATCGAAAAATACCTTATAAATGAGAACCCAGGTACGAAATTTCCCCAAGATACCTGATGAAGACTGGAGGGTATATCAGCCGAAATGTTGTGTTAACAACAAACAAGTTAAGAAAAAAATTCCGTCAAATCTAAATAATGTAGTATCACATTGCCGTAAACTTATAGACGTTTATACAGTTGAATTGACTTCCCAGAGCACTGCTGACAATTCTTTTAATGGTTACTAAAAGATAACTGAATTGAACACAGAATCGTTAGAACGCCCGACAAAATACCTTGGGATACTTGTTTTGACTCTCTGCATTCTGAATTCGAATCGTATCTACATCATTTTCGCTTTATATACTTCTGGAAAAAAAAGTACAATAAAGTGACAGCTCGGGTCAGTGTAGATTGGCCGAATTATTAGCGTTGAACAAAATATTTCGTGGTATTTTCTCTGGTCCTTTACCTCCTGAATGCCCAGGTG
Organism: Octopus sinensis; assembly: GCF_006345805.1. Classification (NCBI taxonomy): domain Eukaryota; kingdom Metazoa; phylum Mollusca; class Cephalopoda; order Octopoda; family Octopodidae; genus Octopus; species Octopus sinensis. Next base: position 79,666,640 of record NC_043003.1, on the reverse strand, counting down.
GATATGGGGAACTTGTCTTTGTCTTGCCGAAATAAATGCTCAAAGGAAGTCAACAGAGAAACAATTTCGCAGTTTCTTACTAAGAATCCTCGATAAAAGCACATTTATCAACAAAGCTACTAGAGGGTCTTTTCATTCGTAAACCTGTTGATGTCGAGAAAATAATAGCGAAGATGTTTACAACAGGTATTAAATTCAAGGCGGCGAGCTGGCAGAAACGTTAGCACGCCGGGCGAAATGCTTAACGGTATTTCGTCTGCGTTACGTTGTGAGTTCAAATTCCGCCGAGGTCGACTTTGCCTTTCATCCTTTCGGGGTCGATAAATTAAGTACCAGTTACGCACTGGGGTCGATGTAATCGACTTAATACCTATGTTTGTCCTTGTTTATCCCCTCTGTGTTTAGCCCCTTGTGGATAATAAAGAAATAGGTATTAAATTCACTGCATAACCCTTTGCATGTCCAAAAACAGTTTCCTAGATTTGTCTTAAACGTCCAAGCTCATTTTCATACTTCCGGTTATCCTTATTTCATAAGCTCTAATATGTATAATATAAAGCTTCTCTATAAAGTTACTGAAATGTTACTGAAATGGTAAAAAAAAATTGGGAACCTGTATCATACATAAGGCATGGACACCAAGGAAATATGTGTAATGCACCTGACACGCGAAGGGTTAAAGAGTAGTAACGGAAAACCGTGGAGTCAATGGTCTATGTTTGCTGCCCAATGTATTTATAAAGAAGTATGTGACGAATGCTGAAGAGGCTTCTAAATATTTATACTCCTACACAATATTTACATTCTAACACATATATTTACATACCGCACATTTCTCAAATATTTATTTAGTCGAATGTTATGGAGAAGACAATTCTTGTCAATAATTATTTGCACTGGTTTCTGGATAAAGTGGTTTTCGGTGTTGTTGCTGTTGTTGTTGTTGCTGCTGCTGTTTGCTCCCAAATTATTCTTTTGAGTAAATCTATAATCAAAGACATTCTACTCAGGATTAATATAAAAGGAACATGTCTTATGATTAATTCATCTTTTCGTATATCTCTAGAATAATGGGGATAAAATTGTCCAGTAAATGCTTCCCTTTCTGAAACGATACAATACATTTGGCTGCTATTTTTAATTGATCAAAGAATATGTATTCCATAATTTAGGCAATTCTTGAGTTATCGTGGTTTACTTCTTTTCCAAATCCAAGGTCCTATAAAATAAATAGCAGGTACCCATTATGGACGAGCCTATTTCCCGCATCCCCATCAAACAAATATTTGTTGCCCACGTTATAAAAGGGAACTTGGCCCTGTCTTTTTCAATTACTATATAACAATCTTAATTCCTATACAAGGGTATAATATAAAAATAGATAGGTATTCAATTATCTTATCCGTTATTTTTAATCTTTAGTTATCTAATGTAATCATCAATAATTGTATATATTAATATTAATTATAATAATTTCTCAATTATTATATAATAAGGTTAATTCCTATATGAGGAGTTTATTATAATGAATAAATATATATTTGCTTGTCTTTTCCGTAATTTTTATTTTTTAATTACCCAGTGAGATCTTCGGTGGTTGTATACGTTGTTGAATATAATAATTCTCCAGTAATTATAAAATAAGATTAATTCCTATTGAAGGGTTTATTATATTAAATAAATAAACAGGTAATTGATTACTGCGACGTAAAGTACATAAGTTTCTATTAAGCATTACGTAAAATTGTTATCTGTAGTTTATATTCTTTTGTTATCTATTAAGCATAACTTTGAATTCTTGTGTGCAGTTTTGGTTCTTTAGATAACCAGTGACGTTATCAACTATAGTAGATAAATATACTCGTTTTCTACGTTAGGTTTTTTTTTTTTTGTAGATTTCAAATTGTCAAAATATATAGAATTAGTATGGTATTTTATATTTTATTTTTATAAGCTAAATTAGTTATTCAATGACGTCGCTCTTTGTTGAATGAATGAATGTATGAATGTCTGAAGTTAAATTTGGGTTGTCGTTTCTTTTTGTTAGCGTTTATTAACAGCTAAAACTTTTTCTCAGATGTTCAGTCAGAATTTTCACCAATTTAAATCACCTTCATAATGTTGTGCATAAATTTTCGTATACATATTTAATTTTAATAATATTGTGTGTGTGTGTGTGTGTTGTGTGTGTGTGTGTGTGAATATATAGAGGATACCAAACTCATTCCCTATGGATACCCTATTACAACTCGTGGCTTGTAAACGTATCTAACTCGCTTTCGCTCGTTAGATACGTTTACAAGCCACGAGTTGTAATAAATACGGTATCCATAGGAATGAGTTTGGTATTTTATTTATTACACACGAATAAACGACCATATTTTATTAACCCAATAACTAAATTCTTCACGTTTAGTTGTAACTTATGAATGACAAAAGTAGTGCCGTCACCGTGACCTCGAGTCATCACCATGAATTGACCAATCGGAAGCAGCGCTGTCACCGTGACCTCGGGTCATCACCATGGATTGACCAATCAGAAGCAGCGCTCGCAGTATCTGACATATGTTAGATACCAAAAATATCTCAAAGTGTTCTCACTCACATGTGTGTAATAAATACATATTTATGTATTATTTATGTAAATGTTAATACAATTGAAACAATTATTGGATTTCCCTGTCATACAAGAGGATTTACCTGAAATTTGCATTCTACATACATTTACTGGAAATGTTGGAAATGTAACCTTATTCCTTTATACTGAGTGCTTACTTGATATCTGCTAGGATTCATATATATATATATATATATATATATATATATATATATATATATTCTTTTATTCTTTTATACTTTTATTTGCTTCAGTCATTTGACTGCGGCCATGCTGGAGCACCACCTTTCGTCGAGCAAATTCTTTGTAAGCCTAGTACTTATTCTGCCGGTTCTTTTGTCAAACCGCTAAGTTACGAGGACGTAAACACATCAGCATCGATTGACAAGTGATCGTGAAGGGACAAACATATACACCACACACACACACACATACATACATACATATATATATATATATGTGTGTGTGTGTGGTGTGTGTATGTGTGTGTGTGTGTATAACTATATATATATACATATGTATGTATATATTTATATATATATACATATATATATGTGTGTGTGTACATATATATCATTCCTGCTGTAAATTCTTCCTACGACATTAAGCGACCACAAAGTCCACTCACA
>NC_043003.1:79650894-79658394 GCF_006345805.1 Octopus sinensis | reverse complement strand
ACACAACAGTTTCTATATTGCATTGGTTGTTTAGTGGGCATGTTGTGTTACCACTACCTAAGCAGCTTGTCTCTATTCTAGGTTTGGACCAACTAATAAATATTTTCTTGCTGTTAGGTGTATAGCTAAAAGAGAACCTCAATGTTTTTTTATGTATCAAACTATTAATGATCTTTTATTTGAGGTAAATGCTTATCGAATAAACTAATTAAAATCCTACATTCGCGAGCTTTTTACTTTAATGGAAAATGGAGGTGTAAACTGTATAACCCTCTGGTGGCGTTTTCTCTTGGTGGGGTTAGGGTCGGGCATATTACTAATTTCATCACTGAAACCAATTGTAGCAGGCATGGAAGCTCTCCTTATCTTAAGATAGGTTGGAAACTCTTCTACTGCTCATCTTAACCAGGCTCCTGAAATCTATGGTTGGATGGCAGGTAGCAGTATTAATATATATATTCCTAAAATGGTTATAGGTGCCAGTGTTTAGGTTTAATATCTTATACAGGAAACCAACTACTTTCAAATTGGTTTCTATTGTGACTTTGGACCCAGGAGAATTAAGTGCATGAATCAGATCCTTCCTGAGTCCATTCAGTTTATGGTCGTTCGACCCTCTGTATAGTACCAAGACATCTTCCCTATCCTGGTCAAAGCTAGTTGATGGGAATGTCTCTGTAAACATGTCAATACAGTTACATGCATCAGCACTGCTGAATGCTGCCAACGCAACATGGAAATGCCTTCTGATTCAGTCTGCTTAACCCAGATCGAACCATTGACGAATAGAAGGGCTTTGCTGACGTGCATGATGATATTTATATTACCATTGCTAAGTTCAATATAGCTCCTACCGAAATAAGCGACCTATGTAACAAAACCCTCGATACAGCTGGATAAAAATCTATTATATCATATTCGATGAACGTTACTCTGCTTCAGCAGCTGTTGATTTTAAAACATTAGATGACTTCATTAGTTTCGCACGATCGGAAGAGACCAGAGGCTCTCCTAATGCCGTTGTTGATCTTTTTGAGCTGGTGTTTGCTCACCAAACTGATCACTGACTTCGCAAGCTTGATCAACCGACATTTGGTGTTGGAGGTGAAGTTGGGCTTGTGTTCTTTAATTGTTATAAAAGTATCTTTCTTCAGTGAGGTTTCTACTCTACCCTCGATGCCTAATCTAAAAGCTATTTCTATGACCTCGTGGTTGTTGATATTATAGGCCTGAGACAACTTTTTTTGTATGTTTGTGTCACGTTGCTTGTTAGGAGCCGTGTGTTTGACATAGTATCTGCCAGTTCTTAGTTTTATCTGAAAATGGTAAAACCCTAAAAATTTCTTAAACTTATGCACGTCTTGCCTAAGGACTTACAGAATCTCTGTTTTGGTTTGATGTTAAAAAGATCTACTTCAAAGGTTTCCAGTTCTTAACTCTGGAATTTTCTTGATCTAATCTCAAAGTGCTTGGAATTTGTGGCTGAACATGCATAGTCGTAGAAAATGCTTGACAAGTCGATCGTCTTCTCTAACAACATACTCGTATAGAAATCGTTGGATGGATTTCGGATGATATATTTTGTTAAGTATCCCAGGTCATACAATTCCATAAGCGCACTGCCAGGGTTAACAACTAAAGATATTATTGGCCTATTACAACGTACCCGACATCACATGGGAGCCTATAAGTTGTCAAAACATCCATGAGTCAGAAAAGAATGGGTTCGCATCTATTAGGTAACAACGAATATATCAATATTATTAATACAAGACATTAAAGTCTCATAACAGCCAAATTACCGACTGGCTTTATACTGGAGGTGGAGAAACAAATTCAGCAATCATCCGAAGTGGCTATGTGCGTAGGGAGTGTTTGTGTGTGTGTGTGTGTAATATATATATATATATATATATATATATATATATATATATATATTATATATATATATGTATGTATGTATGTATATATATATACATATATAGATAGATAGATAGATAGATAGATAGATAGATACATACATACATACATACATACATACATACATACATACATATATATATATATATATATATATATATATATATATATATATGCATTTACCTACAAGTACATACATATACGCATTTATGTTTGTTGTTACAGATGTAAATGTATATAGCGTATAAAGATGTGTGTAAACATATATACAAGCATTCATTCTGTCTCCCATCTCTCTTTCTCTTCCTCTCTCTTTTACTCTTACTCTCATCACTCACATACACACACATGAGTGTATATCCAACCTTTTCATTTGTATATATATTCTTACATACTTACAGAAATACATATATGTATAATATATATATCAAAAAAAATTTTTTTCCTAATCTGTCGACAGCATTACTCGCCGTTAGTATATGAGGAATTACGGTTCATTAAACCAATTCAATTACCTCAAACAAAGAGGTAAACAAAATATCAAATATATACCTGCGTTCTTCATTTCATCTTGAATACTAATTTGTTATTTCATCGCGTAATTCTGTTATCTACCCATTATATGAGTGTATCTGTAGACGTCTTGAATGTTGATGTACATATATGATTTTCTGTGTGTTTCTACATATGTATGTATGTAGTATGTATGTATGTATGTATGTATGTATGTATGTATGTATGTATGTATGTATGTATGTATGAATGTATGTATGTATGTATGAATAAATGTATGTATGTATGTATGTATGTATGAATAAATGTATGTATGTATGTATTTATGTCTTTATGTGTTTATCCCTCTATTTCGTTTATATGTATATATACATTTTGGAACAGTAGATCGCGTACAAAGTTTGAATTGTTTCCAAAGGAATTTTTATCCATTCTTTAGCTAAAACAGTTTCTAGTTCTTGTTGTGATGATGGTGGAGGATATCGACTCCTTACATCTTTTTCTAAAATGCACCATAAATGTTCAATAATATTGAGATCTGTGATTGGGGACTGTGATGGCCAGATAAGATGTTCAACTTCACTAAAATGTTCCTTGTGCCATTCAGTAACAACTTTAGCTGTGTGAATTGGTGCATTATCATTCCAGAAAGATTGCGTTTCCCTCCGGAAACGGTTCCGCAACCATACGATGAATTTGATCGGGTAAAATGCTTAAATAGTCTTGACTATTAATTCTGCCATGAAGGGACCATTCAGCCGGCGGATTTCCAAGATACAGCCCCCAGATCATCACAGATCCTCCTCCATGTTTAACAGTTGGAAGAAGTCAGTTTTGGTCAAATGCTTCTTTTGCCTGTCTCCACACGTATACTCGGCCAGTGGTCTGAAATAAAGTAAAGGATAACTCATCCGGGAAAATAACATTTTTCCACTGCTCTCTGGAAACTGTCTCCACGAGATGGTCATTAAGCTCTGCAGTAATTTTGGGAGCTGTACTTTTGTGATCCTTTCTAACAATTCGCGTAAGAGTCCGACGGTCCCTATCTGAAAGTTTTGGTTTTCTTTCGGAGTTTTGTTTCGACGAGGAGGTTTTTCCCTCTTTCTTAAAGGCTATCATTACTTTTCAGATAGTACTTCTTGATACACCAAACATTTCGGTTGTTTTCATTATGCTAGCGCCTGCCATGCGAACATAACAATTTGACCTTTTTGAAAGTCCGATAGATCTGTCATTTTAATGAATTTAATTACGTTTTTCTGAAGTTAAAGAGAGGGAAAAGAATAAAAACCCAGGAAGTTAAAGAGAAGGAAAAGAGTGAGGTTAAAGAAACAAGGGCAGGGAGTGGTGGATTCGTCAGCCCCGAAAGAAAGAAGAGAGCGAAGGCAAAGAAGAGTTCAGCAGAGCCAAAGAGAGGTAAGGAAGGACTCGAAGCAAAAAATTTGAAAGAAAGAAAGAAAGAAAGAAAGGAAAAAACAATAGAAAAACAATGTAACTACAAGGGTTTCCTGGTTGTGTATGAGAAAGGTGTGGATGCAGAGAAAAAACTGCGAAATGGAAGGGACTGGTGAGAGTGAAGCTGCTAAAAGAGGGATTTGATATGGATGATAGAGGTGTTTGGAAACCTGATGAAATATATAAGAGATTTATGGGAGCATTTTCATGCGAAAATGGTAGATGAATTCTGTAGTGGAATACGAGAGGTTGAAAAAATAGTGATAAAAAAGTAAAAGAGCTTTTTGGAAAAAAAAAAGGTAAGATTGGAAAAGAATAATGTGAACTTTGGAAAAAATAAGAGAAAAAAGATTGTGGAAAATAATGTATATATGTGGACATTGTTAATGAAAAGAGAAAAGAGTGGTAAAAAATGTAACCACTCGACTTCGGGGGTCGAGTGAACATTGCGCATCGTTTATATATATAGGCGCAAGTGTGGGTGTGTGTTAAGAAGATAGCTTCTCAACCACTTGGTTCAGGGTTAAGTCCCACTGCGTGGGACTTGGACAAGTGTTTTCTACTATAGCTTCGGGCCGACAAAAACCTTGTAAGTGGATTTGGTAGACGGAAACCGAAAGAAGCCCGTCGTGCATATATATATATATACATACACACACACGTGTGTTTGTCCTCCCATCACAGCTTCACAGCCGGTGTTGGTGTGTTTACGTCCCCGTAACTTAGCTGATCAGCAAAAGAGACTGGTAGAATAAGTACTAGGCTTAAAAAATACATCCTGGGTTCGATACATTCGACTAAAAGCCCTTCGAGCTGGTTCTCCAGCATGGCCGCAGTCAGATGACTGAAACAAATAAAAAAATAATAGAATAAAAAAAGATATATGCATATATGTATATATATATATATATATACTCATACATACATGTATACACACGCTCGCACACACACACACACACACACACACATATATATATATATATATATATAATATATATATATATATATATATATATATATATATAATCTATGCTGCGTCCTCAGTGTTCAAGTGTGATTTCTTTTCTTCCATAATTGGCTTGTTGAACAGTTGTTGGTCTTTGCAGCCCCATAACTGTATATCCCTTTCTGGTACTCTTCTTGCTCCTATTGTATGTTGTTATTGCTTTCCAGGTGAGCAGCCAACCTGTTATTGAGCATATATGTAAGGGCTTTGGCATGTTATTGGCAAACAAGTTATTGGCATGTAGTTCTGCGCCGTTTCTCGTCTTTTTGATTTGGCGAATAAATATTGTTTTCATCTCTAGAAACCATTCAGGTGTCGATTCCTGCTCCGTTTTCTAATTTATTAAATGCTGTGGTTATATTTATGATTACTGTTTAGGGTGTTTCAGCCACAAATCATACACAATGTCAATTTCGAAAGCTTTCCACTTGCTTCTAGTCTAATCCCAATGGCGACATGGTTACGTTTGCCGGGTCATGCTTACAGTTTTATTGCATTTCTTTCCATCGTCTTTCACTTTGACACATTGTGCTCTTTGATTTTTGTTACATATTTTCACCCGGTATGTTTCAGTTTCTGTTGATGCTGGTGCGATATCTAGTGTTATGCTTCCTTTTTAAGATTAATACACAATGTTTCAGATCTCTTGTTCTCTTGTACCAATTACTTTTTAACGATTTTATACTACTTGACTTTGATGATTTGATTTGCTTAAATCAATCAATAACATCAAGGATGTTTTCTTTAATAATATTGTAAGTTTTTTTGGTAATTAGGAGGACTCCCCACTTTCTTTTTCATATTGAACCACCTCGTTTTCTCTTTTAATGAGCAAGACACAGAAACTCTCTCACCCTTTCACAATTGACCTAGTGTACCATACAGAATGTCACTGATAGAGGGACAAAGAATAGCACCAGTACACAGCTGGTGCTTATTTGCAGCTGAGTATACCGGAGTAACATCAAAGTGAAGTGCCATGCTCAACGATGCTACATGCCCCTTCGCCCAGGAATTGAAATTACAACCCCATGACCATGAACCAACAGCCTAACTACTAGGCCGTACACTTTTACACATACATACAAATATACATACACACACGCATGCACACATACATAATACATACATACATATCTTACAATGGGACCTGTAACAAAACACGTGTCACTAAAGAATATTACAGCCGAATAAAGAAAAATTGGACCGCGGAACTCCTTGCATTCAATAAAACAGTGGCCCACAATTTGTTTGAAGTGCCAGTACTCATACAAATATTTGGGCATCTTCATTGGATGTGATCCGAACCATTGATGTGAAAACCTGGAAGATACTAACAAGCACGCATAATTTCCACATCATCAATAACATATAACGCCTCTACCTAAAACGAAAACATGGCGACAGAGGCTTAACATCGATACAAAATACCTTTGAATGTCATATCATTTTTTAACCACCAATTGTTGAAATGCACCCTTTGACCAAGTTTGCATACATGAGGCTGATAACATCGTAAGTTTTGGAAGGTAGCTCCTTGGGCAACATTCCTTGTCTGATAACCTTAAATGCATGACCAAAGAAGTCACACGACTCTACCGCAACGTATCATCAGAAGAAAGGATGAGCGTATATGAGCAGAAGACCATGCATGGATATGATAGTAGAAAACTCAGAGATGATAGTAACATTGATCAGCAAAGCAGAACGACTTTCTTTATTCAAAAGCAATACAATTGCTTCCATACATCGTTACACTCGTAGTACATTGGTGATACGATATAATTAACATATAGTTTAATCACTATCAAAGGTTTAAAATCCATCAAAGGTTTAAAATGTGTTTCTTCGGGTGATTATTTTAAATAATTCTGTCGTTAATCCAAACTGTATTTCACATTATATGAGAATGCATGTAGGGACTTTCAAATAATATTGTTCAATCCATTTTCTGTAATTCGTCTATTTATATGAACTCTACAGAGTCTCTCGGATTCCTGATATATCCATCAACAAGAGCATTCCCGCTTTATAATGGTATCCAGTAGCCAATAACTGCAGACGAGTTTTGTAAGGTATAATACAAGATTTTAACCCAAATCGTAACTAATATATAATATATACCTATATATTTATAAAGACCAGAAGTGGGTTAAAGTCCACTACAGTTGTTTCAGACGGTATTTTCTTATTGATGAAAACATCGATTACATCTTGAGAAAAAAAAAAGTTTTCTTCAGATGAATCAAAACTTAAAATTTGGCTCAGAAACAATTTCAAAATGTGCAATGTGTGATGACCGTCGCATTTGGCCACAAATGAGGAAGTGTTTGTGCATGTGTAATAAATATTCAGTTATGTCCTTATGGATAAACGGGTACACTGCAACTGTTGTGACCCCCTTCGGTCAGACACTGACCATGGATTTGCACCTAGAGAGTTACCCTCTGAGGCACAAGTCTGGGCAAGGTTGTTTATGGAAGGCCAGTATTCGCCCATGCATACCGGCCTCCCTTCTCCACGTCACCGATGTTGTCCAAGGGAAAGGCAAGGGCCGATACAGCTTGGCACCTGTGACGTCGCAACTCATTTCTACAGCTGAGTGA
>NC_043003.1:79618394-79640894 GCF_006345805.1 Octopus sinensis | reverse complement strand
TCAAGAGATTTTAAATTGAAATAGCTGACAAAAACATGACAATACCGGTTTCATATACCGGTAAGATGGAGAGGTTGGATAAGATCACAGAAACACTGGAAATAATCCGAGGATTATGTTAATTCAAATCCTGTGTGTCAACTGGTCTTATGGCAGTCAGTTGAAGGAAGAATCAACAGAAGAAAACGTCTAACCTGTGTAGACAGCTTGCTTTAGGACAGTGGAATGGCATATACTGATTAATTTAAAAACATGCATGGCGGGCCGTGATGATTGTCCTGCACGTGTGAAATCATTGAAGCGTCTGAGAGGACGGTCAAACTAAAGCTAAGAAAAATTTAAAGGCTTAGCAACAACAATGACGACGGCAGCTTGCAAAACAAAAAAATATTCTGCAGAAAGTAATAACCAATGGCACACAAAGAAGCTGTGCTATGGCAATGTGCTCCACCAGATAATTTAGCGAGCAGTATAAAAAATGTGATATGTATTCAGAGTATCAGTTTACTGCAGTTCTCTCACAATCCGTAACCAAATCTTCGAACGTCAAAATTTCTCGTTTTCTCTGTCTATGATACCTGAAGTTTTATAGCAATGGAACAAAGCACTTTCTTTTTCTATATTTCGGAAGCAGTTGAATATAATTTACTTCAAAACTAACACTTTATCTGTCCAATTTGCAACCATTAGAGGCTGTAGAGTGCCTTAAAATCTCTGATTATACAAGAAAAATGAATATATTGTTGGAATGCTATGAATTCTAGCGAATGCGCAATGTGAAATCTAAGAGGGTTGTAAATTCTTGTTAATTCTGTCAATTTAAATGTCTGAATAAATCTTAAGTGGAAATTCTTGAAATTATAGAATGACTTGGCGGATCTCATCTCGTAAGTCAAAATTTGGTTAGAATTCTAGAGTTTGTGATGAAAGATAAGATAATGGATTTACGGAGATTGAATTTCGAATTCTTAACACGTTCCTACGAAACTTTACAAAGTTTGTATCTTCGATAAACATTTCTTTTCATATCTCGAAATTTTCCTCCAACTGTAATATTTGCATATAAAGAAAAGCAATCGAGAATAAAATATTGCTTTCAAATTTTGACGCAAAGCCAGCAATTTTGGGGGAAGGGTTGGTCGATTACTTCGACCTCAGTACTCTACTGGTACTTATTTTTCGACTCCGAAACGATGAAAGGCAAAGTCAGTCTCAATGGAATTTGAATTCAGAACGTAAAGATGGGCTAAATGCCGCTAAGCACTCTGCACGGTGGGCAAGCGATTCTGCCAACTAACCTCCTTGACCTCTATTATTATTATTATTATTGTTGTTGTTGTTGTTGTTGTTGTTTATTATTATTATTATTATTATTGAGTGAGAGAGCAGTTCATGCCATCAAAGTGACACTGGGGTAAAATATACGAAGCCCAATATACCCATCATGACTACCCGTCTGATAAAGGTACACCAGGCACATGCATCACAACCATATGTGCGCGACATGGTGATCTCATATCAAGATAAACAGCACATGACCTTGCAGGTGGGGCCCAGTTAGAATATTCTTCAGGTTGAGTAGCCCATCCCGCTCAAACGGTCCCTGAATAAGGGTTGTTTAAGGTTGTTGAAAGAACCACCCATGTTTCCAGAGGTGAGCTATTCAAACCCCAAAGAATCCCTCTCAACACATGGCTATGATGCTCCCCCACTACTTCTGCTCGTGATCAGAGATGCACATATCGTCAGCCACTAAGGGACATGCTCAACTGGTTAAGGTCAAACAACTGACAAGCAAATCTGTGGTATTGAGCAGAATATTTGCTGTAGCCCATCTTTTAACCAAGACAAAACAATGTACATGATAACACTTCCAATCAGTTAAGATTAGAAGCCATGAGAGCCACTGCCTGGTACTGCATATTATTATATTATTATTATTATTATTATTATTATTATTATTATTATATTATTATTATTAATATTATTATTATTATTATTTCGTTTTTGTATTTGGTTTGCAAAATTCTTTATGCGAATTCGTGCTTTGAATAATATTTTGTTGTGTCTAGGGAGAGTCATTCTGTTTTAATGCCTTATTAATTAACACACTCGCCAGTTCAATTTCCATTCATTTACTTTTTTAAAAAATTTTCGTTGCTTCTTGCAACCTCTTCAATAGTTGTTGAGTCTGTTCGTTATCGGATCTGCGTTCTTCTTGTTTGTTTATTTGTGCGCATGTGTGATCCTTGGTACTCTGAGTACTCTTCCTACTTCCTTCTTGTTCCCTTGGTAGTATTTCTTCCTGTGCCAGGAAAGTATACCTCTTTGCCGCACATATTCCAGTGATTATCTTCCAGATTATATTTAGGCATGCTATGGGACGGTACTTTCCCACAATATTCCCCTTTCTTCTGTCTTTCATTGTAAGTGTTGTCCTCCCAGACACCATCCACTAGGGGACTGTACCTTTCTGGACACACTCATTCAATCGGGCTGCTCGTCTTTCATTGCACGGCGTGGCATTTCTTCAGCCAGAGACCATGAATCCCATCTGGTCCGGGGCTTTCCAGTTAGGCACTTTACTCACTTGTTCTTTCACATCACCCGTGCTTATGACAATATTCCTTTGTTTCTTTCCTCCTTGTAATACTGTCTGGATAGTTCCTATCCACATTGCATCCCTTTTATGCACCACATCGTTTCCCCATAATCCGCTCCAGAGCTCCTTGCCTGATTAGCATCAGGAGCAACATTTTCCCCCATTGTCTCCTAATGTTCGGAAGAATTGCTTCGGGTTAATTTTTAACAATTTGTTCTCGAACTGCTTATTTCTGTTCACAGATCTGATCTTCTGGATGTTTGCCATGATAGTCTGTTTTAACTGCTCAAATGCTGCATTAAACCCGTTCTTCCGTATTATATACTGATTAATTTAAAAACATGCATGGACCATATACTGGTTTACTTTAAAGTTATGCACTGATGAATTAATCTTTGACAGAACAATATGTGTGTAGTAGAACTGTGTGTATGTGTGTGTGTTTGTGTGTATGTATTTATGTATGTGTATTGTATATATATTCTGACTGTGGTCATTGCCACATCGATTTTCTTCCTTGTGTTTGTGAAAGTTTTGTATCTCTGCCATAAAGCTTCATTTCCACACACGCCAGCTAAATTCAATTCGTCCCCAGTCGAAAGACACCTGTTGTTATGTCCTGTTATTATTACTATCATTTTTATTGTATTTTTTATTGTAGTTTGTATTTATATTCTTGTAATATCGTAAGTTCACTACTTTTTCTCGGCCGGTCTTTTTCCCATTTTCCAGTTTCCTCTTGACCATTGCTCAATTTTTCCTAGATCTTGCCTTTCCCGCATTATGTCCCTTCCCACCATGGTTCTTTTGCCCCACCATTTTTTGTTCTCTTAAGTTGTAATTTTTCCTCAGCAAGTAGTGAAATAGCTCGGAATATTCCTTGTTTGTGTTATGCTCTCCGTCTGGATGTATTGTATGACAGTATTTATCTTTTGTGTTACTTTATCGTACTCCTATCTACCCCTCTCATATTCATGGAGAATTTTTTTCTTCTGGGGTATTCATCAAGTCGGTGAGTCGTCCTTTGAATTTCAAGCAATTCATTATCTACTTTGTTCATTTCCCTTGCATGTCCACCCTCCATAGTATCAGGGTTCACTGTCTTCTCTCTGCTTTCAATTCCTACCATCCTTTGTAGCCCATCTGCAGGGTTTCCCAGACTCTCACTAATCTGAGGTATTTCTACTCCAGTTGTGGAGGCGCAATGGCCCAGTGGTTAGGGCAGCGGACTCGCGGTCATAGGATTGCGGTTTCGATTCCCAGACCGGGCGTTGTGAGTGTTTATTGAGCGAAAACACCTAAAAGCTCCACGAGGCTCCGGCAGGGGATGGTGGTGATCCCTGCTGTACTCTTTCACCACAACTTTCTCTCACTCTTACTTCCTCTTTCTGTTGTACCTGTAGTTCAAAGGGCCGGCCTTGTCACTCTCTGTGTCACGCTGAATATCCCCGAGAACCACGTTAAGGGTACACGTGTCTGTGGAGTGCTCAGCCACTTACACGTTAATTTCACGAGCAGGCTGTTCCGTTGATTCGGATCAACCGGAACCCTCATCGTTGTAACCGACGGAGTGCTCCATCCATCATCTACTCCAGTTAAGTATCCCTTCCTCCTAATCACTCTCACTTGGTTCATTAGTTTATTTTCTGACATTGGACACATGTCCTTTTCCATCCAACATTTCAAGGTGCGTCGCCGGCCTACTCCGCGACTTCTTTCCAGCTTTGCTCTTTTATGACATTCAATAAGTGTATTGTACGCTTCCTTCGTCTACTTATTTATGTTTTTGCGCCCACCATGTATGTGATCTGCCTTGACATAACGACCGTCTCAAGCCAGATCACTGCCCCTGATGCGGTCGGTTTCGGACGTGCCGGGCGGGAAACCTTCACCATGATCGGCTATAGCTTCATTCTCACCGTTAATTCTTTCATTGTTGTGTTTGCATCATGATTTCATGAGTCGTTCTTGGGTTTCCCACGAGAGTTGTTATTGAGATCTCATCTATCTCTTTCTCACTTTATTTCTATATACACGTGCACATGTATATACATACACACATACATAAATAACGTGCCTGCATTGTGTCGCCTCTATAACCATAGTGATTATCATTATCATTATCGTTCTACCTATAGCATTTAAGGATATCACTATTATTTTTAGTGTTGTCGTTGTTGTTGTTGTTGTTGTTGTTGTTGTCGTCGTCGTTGTTGTTGCTGCTGCTGCTGTTGTTGTTGTTGTTGTTGTTGTGTTGTTGTTGTGTTGTTGTTGCTGTTGTTGTTGTTGTTGTTGTTGTTGAAATGACAACCTTGGCAGAATCGTTAGCAGGTTGGACGAAACGCTTAACAGTATTTCGTCCGTCTTTCCGTTCTGCGTTCAAATTCCGCCGAAGTCGACTTTGCCTTTCATTTTTCGAAGTCGATAAAATAAGTACCAGTCGAGTGCTGGAGTCGATGTAATCGACTTAACACCTCCCCCAAAATTTCAGGCCTTGTGCCTATAGAAGAAAGGATTATTATTATTATTATTATTATTATTATTATTATTATTATTATTATTATTATTATTATTAAAAACACTAATGCGATTGTATCGCGTAGGAAGAGTGTAAGAAAATCAGAGAATCGAAACTGCTTACTTTGATGAGAAAGCAACTTTTATAGGAAGTGCCATTGCACAATCTGCGTGTTAAAGATATATATGTATGAATATTTGTATGTGTGTTTGCGTGCGTGAGCGTGCGTACGTACGCATGTATGTATGTATCTATGTATCTATGTATTACGTATGTATGTATGCATGTATGTTTTCTTTATTAACCACTAAGTGTTCACAAAGTAACATTGGGGTCGCTGCTGAACAATAGAATATGGGACTGCAGGAAAGAGCATGTAAAAAGTAGAATAGAAACAGTGAAACAATAAAATTCCAAACAATAATTCCCAAAAAGTGGAAGACTTCCGAGGTCTGCTAGAGTAAAGCCCAATCAAACCACGATCATACTGACCATTAAAACAAGTACTTTCTCAGTTATTCTCCTTCAACTTACAGATGTGTGCTTAGAGTAGATCTGTTCAATCGGATCATGCTGGTCACTCAAATCCACCTTTCAATATATTTGCTAGGAAGTAATACCTCCCTCTCTCTACCCTCACTTTCCTAAGATTTCGCCAAACCACTTACCTGTCTGGTCCTTGTTTATCGACTCCAAAAGAATGAAAGACAACGATGAATTTGAAGGAATTTGAACAGAAAGCATTGAGATCCGAAACGACTACCGTCCGGTGGTTCTATCTGACACTCTAACGACTGCACCAATTCACTGCTCTCAATCAAATGTCCATCATTTTAAATGTTCGATGCGTATTTACTAAAGGCTCTTTTGGCCATCGCAATGCACATGGTGCATGCAAGTTATCTCTAACTGAGAAAATTGCTTGGCAGACAATTAAGAGTAGCAGTAAACCCCTTTTTATGAGGTTGTACAAGTGGTTCATTACAAGAATAATAGAATGAAATTTCCTGCAGATGCACGTTATCTGATTCATGCTGGCAGAAACACTACCTGGATTAATTTTAAATAGGAAAAACCTCAGTTAGCATCAATTGAACAAATAGCTCTTAAATATCATTCCTTAACCACATCTGCTAATCATGATAATGTTATCAATAGGCCGACATCACCAGCTTGCTTCTCCGCCTCCTATATAGCAGCCGCTTGGTCATATGATCCATCTAATAGTGTTTCTAAATGGTCGTCATCATCATCAGTTTCTACTGCTACAAATACTCACTCTACACCATTCCCACATCACCCAACCATATTGCAAACACTACTAAATCACGCTAATCTTCACAGCTATGTAATAAGTTGCACAACACCACATGTAAGAGATGCAAATTTCCAAAAGGGAATTTCGAAGTCACAAACGTATACTGCCTAATTTAGTTTACCTTTAGTTTGTTGGTGTAAAGTTATCTTTAATGTATTCTATTATTAACGTGGGGAACACATCCGGTTAACATCGGCACACGGAATCTACCGGTGTCAATTATTTTAAGTATACCACTGTTCTTACATGCATTTTCGAAAGCTTGGATTGAGTCGGGACTATTGGCAGTGAGTGCTAGTTCGATGTAAAACACAGTTTCATGCGGTCATGTTTGCTTAATCCATTCATAATCTATATCGTGACAGCAGTGACTGGTTTACTTTAAAGTTATGCACTGATGAATTGATCTTTAACAGAACAATATGTGTGTAGTAGAACTGTGTGTATGTGTGTGTGTTTGTGTGTATGTATTTATGTATGTGTATTGTATATATATTCTGACTGTGGTCACTGCCACATCGATTTTCTTCCCTGTGTTTGTGAAAGTTTTGTATCTCTGCCATAAAGCTTCATTTCCACAAACGCCAGCTAAATTCAATTCGTCCCCAGTCGAAAGACACCTGTTGTTATGTCCTGTTATTATTACTATCATTTTTATTGTATTTTTTATTGTAGTTTGTATTTATATTCTTGTAATATCGTCTGTTTTTCCGCCCTTGTTTTCGTATATATTCGATGCTTTCTTCCAAGGAATCTAATGCTTTTAGCTTAGTTTTCCCTTGGGGCTGGCCATATTGGAGCAATCTAAAGATTAATCAGCCGAAATTGCGCGGATGATCCGGTTCTTGACTGAGGATAAAAATCTTCGAATGACCAGTCCTTGTTTTTTTGTATCGTCTACCTGGATGTTTTGTTGTCCCTTTTTGTATCACCTAGTTGTCTGGATGTTTTGCGTTCTTGTCCCATTTTGTATTTTTTCTAGTTTCAGCTCAGAGCCGCGGCCATGCTGATGCATATATAGATAGATAGATAGATGCATATATAGATAGATAGATAGATAGATAGATAGATAGATAGATAGATAGATAGATAGATAGATAGATAGATAGATAGATAGATAATCTCCTCCTTTCTTTTCCTCGCTTCCCCTCTCTCACATTTCTTGGCATTCTCTTTCTTTAATCTCTCGACTTCCTCTGTTATCTCCCTTGTACATTTCCTCTCTGCCCCTTCCTCTCTCTCTCTCTCTCTGCCCCTTCCTCTCTCTCCTCTCTCTCTCTCTCTCTCTCTCTCTCTCTCTCTCTCTCTCTCTCTCTCTCTCTCTCTCTCTCTCTCTCTCTCTAGTTCCTTCCCTAATTCTTCAATCCCTCTTCCTCCTACCTCTCTCTGTAATCGTGTAAGATTTTCTCATTTTTGGTTTTTTTTTTATCTGTGCTGTCGAACATGTTCGCTTGCTTTCTTCCAAACATTTAATGCCCTTAGCTTAGATTTTTGGGGCCTACCAATTTCGAACAGTATCGAGTGTAACAGGCCGAAACTGTAATGACGATTGGAAGCTTGACTGAGGAAAGAAAGCTACGAATGTTCCGTCCTGGTTTTTCCTCTCCGTCTTTGTATCGTCTCGTATACGTTCTTATTCCGTTCTTTGGATTTGTGTGTGTACGTGCGTGTGTGTGTGTGTTGCGAAGAGAGTCACGACGCCTTCTTGCGAGAAATAGACTGGACCGAGCGATTATAAATAATAGCATTGAGAGTGACGTTTGTGTGTTAAATCGAATTTAACACACAAAGAGAAAATAGACTTTAAAAAAAAACGATGCGAAAGGCAAAAAATAGAGAATAAGAAAAACTTCTTTTTTAAATTGTATGATTTAACTGTTAAGTGGTACTGCTTGAGAGTGGGAGTCAATGCAGCCCTTTCCTCATCATTTATTGCTGTGAACGGTTGTGTTTTTGCTTTGCTGCGGTTTTTTGTTTTCTTGTGGTGGTGGTGGTGGTGGTGGTGAGTGATTGTGAGGAGTGAGAAGTTGTGCAGAGGAGTGAGAAGTTGTGCAGAAGCTACTGGAGGTCGAGTGCCCGTTGACCCTAGTGTGCTGAAACAGGAGATGCTGCAGTGCAATAGAGAGCTGAGAGTGAAATATAGTAATATGGTAAAGAAGAAAGGGTCAAATATAAAACTGACCCTGGCAGAGGAGGAAAAAGGGAAAATGGAAAAGAAGACCGTAATATTCAGAACATTTTTCAAATAAAAACAGAATTGAAATAGAAGAAATTTTGGAAAGACATATAAGGGATAGCATAGCGTTCTTTACGAGAGGAATGAGATATGCGTCTATAGTGGTAACCTTTGTATTAGAGGAGGAGGCGGGAAAATCCTCCAAGAGGATGATACAGGGAAAGAAAAGGACATTGCTGCCAAGGAGTTTGGATAAACGATTTGTTAGAATTAGGGTGGGAAGAATCCCACCGTGGATAAAACCAGAGTGGATAATAGCGGTGATTTTTTTTTTCGGCGATAAGGAGGGAAACAGCGAAAAGGTTAGGATGGACATGATAAGTCAGACCCAACAAGTGAAGTGATGGGGCTACGGAATAGAGGTAATTTGTGCAGTGATCCAGAAGTATTATGACAGAATACCTGCAACTTTAGAGCTACCAAATGAAGAAAAGATGGAGATAAAGTTGGAGGGGAGTCCCCCAAAGTGTCACGAATGTGGTGAAATGGAGCACTTAAGAAAGAGATGCCCTAGAGTAGCAGTGGAAATCGTAGAGGAGAGTATTCAGGAGAATATAATGGTGGAGAAACAGCAGAATCATATAACAGTTAAGATGGTGATTTTGAGGAGGTGAAGTAAAGAAAAAGAGAGAGGAGGAGGTCACCATCGATAATGGAACAGAAAATATACAAAGCCATGGAAGAAGAAGTAATCCAACCTACAACGAAAAGCAGGAAAAGTTCGCCAGTTGGATCACCAGTGAAAAACGCTACATATAAGGATTCATTACTGATCAAAAGCAAGGACTTCCAAGTACATAAACATTCAGACCCACAGACACACAAACACATAGCCATGCAAACACACAGAAATATAGACAAATATATAAGGCGATGAGCTGGCAGAAACGTTAGCACGCCGAGCGAAATGCTTAGCGGTATTTTGTTTGCCGTTACGTTCTGAGTCCAAATTCCACCGAGGTCGAGACTTTGCATTTCATCCTTTCGGGATCGATTAAATAAATACCAGTTACGCACTGGGGTCGATGTAATCGACTTAATACCTATGTCTGTCCTTGTTTGTCCCCTCTGTGTTTAGCCCCTTGTGGGTAGTAAAGAAATAGGTATTTTGTTTGCCGTTACGTTCTGAGTCCAAATTCCACCGAGGTCGAGACTTTGCCTTTCATCCTTTCGGGATCGATTAAATAAGTACCAGTTACGCACTGGGGGGGTCGATGTAATCGACTTAATCCCTTTGTCTGTCCTTGTTTGTCCCCTCTATGTTTAGCCCTTTGTGGGCAATAAAGAAATAAGAAATGTAGACAAACAGATACAAGATAACTCAGAATCACAGAAACCCAAAAACACAGACACACAGACGAAACATGCAAATTTATAGTCACACAAGCACACAGACTCACAAACATACAAATACACAGACATACAGTCACAGAGAAGCATAAGCAGACAATCACAGGAAAACGTAGAATTACAGGAACAGAAAAACACACAGTCACAGTCACAAAATACAGACATACAAGACATACAGAAGTAAGGTTTTTCTAGTGAAATCTCTCTATATATAAACGGCAGTTTGTCTGTGTGTCTGTTAGGTTGTACCCTCACCCTGACCACGGCTTTCAACCGATTCTGATGAAACTTGACACACACATAGCCCAATGTCATAATGCAAAACTAACGCAGCGAAAATTTTGAAAAGTTCCCCCAGTTCTGAAAAAAAATCGATAAATTCGACATGGGGTCGAGAATCAGAAACACAAACCACAGATAGTCTAGGGGACGCAACTCGACCTTTTTAACAAAATAAAAATTTACCATCATTTTTTTCCATTTTTTGGCTATAACTCTCTAAAAATGCTTTATAGTTATTTCCCTTACAGACCCGAGCAACGCCGGGCGATACTGCTAGTATAGGATAACCCAAAAGTTAGAGAGAAGAATTTCAAAATTGAAAGGCATAGTAAACGTGAACTTAGAGGAAGGTTACGAAAAGAACACGAGTTGTATCCTAATGGATGATATAAAGTATAACGCATTGAAGGAGGCTTTTCCGTCGGACGTGAATCCGCTGGGGCTGGAGGTGGATATTGAACCTCGCGCTTCGGTGGTGGAATTATGTTGATATAAAAGAGAAGCTAAAGTGGTAAATTATGATTTGTTTTAAAGACTGTGAAAAGACTCGTAAAAACAATTTTGCTTAAACTTGTTGAATGAACACTTGTAAAGACTTTTTCCTTGAACTGTAAGGTTAAAAGAAAAGGGAAATCACGGTTTCATCTCTGAGCGGGGCCAAGATGGCCGTCTCCTTTTCACTGTAATTATTTTCATTTTGCATTCATCTTTTCATGTGTTTTTGTCCCCACATGTCTGTGTATGTCCCCTCTGTGTTTGAGCCTTGTGCTTCGAATAAAATTAATTTCATCATATATAAATTACAGGAAAAGTAAAACTAAACCAAGGCAGGCCAAGCTTACATGCTGGAAAGGGCAGTTAAAGCCCAAACCACGAATAAGAGTAATTTCAAAGGCATTATATATATACGAGCAAAACGTCCCTTGTCCAATGGACGGTGCTGAGTTGTCAAACATTTAAACCAAATTTTCTCAAAACAACTTGTCCGACCGTCCCATAGGCGTCCCTTTTGAGAAACACTGATTTAACCAAAGTTTGAAACACACGCAAAAGACGGATTTCGACTGATGTACTTGCGCGAACAAATACACGTTCCCACGGCTTTATCGATCGCATTCTCACCTGGAATCGATTTTTGTAATTTTTTCAAGACTTATACACGCCCAGATACCGTTGGTATCTACATATCAAATTTGAGTGCAATCGGATGGAGGATGCCCGAGATCCTAGGAGACACACAGACAGACAGAACGATTTTATATATATATATTGTTTTCAAAACTAACTGACCATGACGTTTTCCTCTCTCCAGTTGCAGGGAGGTTATGGGCTTCGGCCCATTTTAATCTGAGCGAGTGGCCTACACAGCTTCATAGGTGCAAAGCCAACGGTCATTCTCTGACCGGTCATAACAATCAACCTTCTATGGGATGTGTGTGTGTGTGTTGTGTGTGTGTGTGTGTGTGTGTGTGTGTGTGTTTGACCCCCACCCCACTATCGCTTGACAACTGGTGCTGGTTTGTTTACATCCCGGTAACTTAGTTGTTCGCAATAGGAAAAAGATAGAGCAAGTACCGAGCTTTAAAAACTTAAGTACTGGGGACGAATTGTCAAACTAAACCCGTCAGGATGGAACTTCAGCACGCCCAGAGCTAAAATTGTCTCCTATGCAAACTCTGCTTTTCTTGTCTCCGGAGCCGATAAATATATATTTCTTTACTACCCACAAGGGGCTAAACACAGAGGGGAGAAACAAGGACAGACAAACGGATTAAGTCGATTACATCGATCCCAGTGCGTAACTGGCACTTAATTTATCGACCCCGAAAGGATGAAAGGCAAAGTCGACTTCGGCGGAATTTGAACTCAGAACGTAGCGGCAAACGAAATACGGCTACGCATTTCGCCCGGCGTGCTAACGTTTCTGCCAGCTCACCGCCTTTCGAGCCGATAAATATATACCACCAGTCCAATAGTACTTCAGTCCGTTACATTTGAAGCATTGTATCTATATAAGAAAGCTTATGTTGTTATGCGGAGATACATGAGATCTCTTTCTCTCTCTCTCTCTCTCTCTCTCTCTCTCTCTCTCTCTCTCTCTCTCTCTCTCTCTCTCTCTCTCTTTCTCTCTATCTATCTATCTATCTATTTCTATCTATCTAATCTTCTCTCTGTTTCTCTCTACTTTACTCTCTCTATCTCTATCTCTCTCTTTCCTTCCCTCTCTTTCTCTCTATTTCTATCTCCCTCTTTCTCTCTTCCCCTTTATCTTTCTCTATCTCTCTCCTTCCCTCTCCTTCTCTCTCTCTGTCTCTATATCTCTCTTTTGTCTCTCCTCCATTACTTTCTCTCTTTTTCCCTCTCTCTATATCTCTCTCCTTTTCCCCTCTCTCTCTCTCTTTCTCTCTCCTTTTCTCTCTCTATCTCTCTTTCTCTCTCCTTCTCTCTCTCTCTCTTCTTTTTCCTCCTCACTCTCTTTTTCTCTATCTCTATCTCTCTCTTTCTCTCTCTCCTCTCGCTCTATGTCTCTTTCTTTCTCCTTCTCACTCTCTCTCTATCTCTATCTCTATTTTTCTGTCCTTCTCACTCTCTCTATCTCTATCTCTCCTTCTCTCTCCTCTCTCTTACTCTCTCTTCTTCATCTTTATCCGTTTATCTATCTATCTATCTATCTATCAATCTATCTATCTACGTCTTCCCATTCTTTCTCTCCATATCGCTTTTTTGAAATACCGGTTCATTTTTGCGTGCGTGTGCACATACACACACAAACACACACACACACACATACACATCCGTATACACATACGCACGCAACGAGATAAGTGATGTACAAATTGAATACCATAACAGAAAAATTACTTCCCTTGATTAAAGGGAATTAACAATTACATGAGTTATAGCCCTTGAATAACATTCCGCTGTTTATTTTTTCATCAGTAATTTCCTTAAATACTCATACACACATGCGCACACACAGATGCATAGATAGATAGATAGATAGATAGATAGATAGATAGATAGATAGATAGATAGATAGATAGATAGATAGATAGATAGATAGATAGATAGATAAATAGATAGATGATATACTAGTAGCTTTAGATACATAAACAAGTGAAGTAGACTAATCGAAATAATCAGTTTGAACGTTTCCCACTAGTTGTAAAAAAACTCTCCAGAGAGCCTAACAGTAGGTCTTCGGAGAAGTAATTTTTACCACTGGTGGAAAACATTCAAACTGGAGATTTCGTTCTGTTTACTTCTCTTGTTTATCTATCTATCTATCTATCTATCTATCTATCTATCTATCTATCTATCTATCTGTCTATCTATCTATCTATCTATCTATCTATCTATCTATCTATCTATCTATCTATCTATCTATCTATCTATCTTTCTATCTACCTACCTACCTAACTAATTATCTATTGCTATATATATGTGTGTGTGTGTGTGTGCGTGTGTGTGTGCGTGTGTGTGTGCGTGTGTGTGTGTGTGGTGTGTGTGTGTGTGTGTGTTGTGTGTGTGTGTGTGTGCGTGTGTGTGCAAAAGTGTGAGAGATAGATGCGTTTATTTAATCACTTGATATCCTTAAAACTACAGCCGTTTCGCAGCCTTGTTCATGCTTGCCTTTATTATACGCGTTCGGCTTTATACAATGCAATTGTATATTTACAAATCAAAGATGCAAACAGAGACATTTAGCTAATTTTCTTGTAGTCTCTGTCTTCTATACATTGGAAGAATTGTTAGCGTATCGTACAAAACCTTTAGCAGCATTTCGCCTGGCTTTTTATTTTCTGAATTCGAATTACTTTCATTATTTTGTGTTCGATAAAATTAGTACCAGTTGAGCAGCGGGGTTGATGTAATTGACTAGCTCTTACTCGCAAGTTGCTGGCCTTGTGCCCATAGTAGGAAAGATTATTTTTCATTTACAGAAAGTTATTGAAGAGCCAATTAAAAATGATTTTAAGGCGTGGCTGTATGGTAGTTGTTGTTGTTGTTAAGCAACAAGACGGGTAATGGTGGTTAGGTAATGGTCTAGGACTTAGGGGTGGGAAACCCCAGACCTTGGAAAAAAAACGTTGGTCGTCTTGTAGTCGAGGGCTCTTCGTTGACGCCCGACACCACTGGGAGGTGGCCCTCGAAGTCGCTGGAAATGGAAATTTCCAGGTCCAAATTATTGAAAGGTGGCTGTATGGTAAGAAGCTTGCTTGCCAACTGCATGCTTCTGGGTTCAATCCCACTGCTTGGCACCTTGGATTAGGCAGACTAAAGCCTTGTGAGTGGATCTGACAGACGGAAACTGAAAGAAGCCCGTCGTGTATACATCAGCAAGTAAAATATCTGCTGATGCATGTAGTAGCTTGCCAATCCCGAATTGAATTATCACAAGCATGGGAGTTAGCAAGAACCAAGGCTTTGATGTGAGCATTAATTCTTGTTTCTGCACTGTCGAATATGAAAAATAATCGGTTGCTATCTAATACTGAAGAGGCGTCACTTATGCTGAGACACTGTGTCTAGTGGGGATGGAAGCACTCCGTCGGTTACGACGACGAGGGTTCCGGTTGATCCGATCAACGGAACAGCCTGCTCGTGAAATTAACGTGTAAGTGGTTGAGCACTCCACAGACACTCCACAGAGAGTGACAAGGCCGGCCCTTTGAAATACAGGTACAACAGAAACAGGAAGTAAGAGTGAGAGAAAGTTGTGATGAAAGAGTACAGCAGGGATCACCACCATCCCCTGCCGGAGCCTTATGGAGCTTTAGGTGTTTTCGCTCAATAAACACTCACAACGCCCGGTCTGGGAATCGAAACCGCGATTCTACAACCGCGAGTCCGCTGCCCTAACCACTGGGCCATTGCGCCTCCACTTTCATACACAAAAAGATGTAACTTGGAGCAGATTTGCCGTTTATACATATCGCCTATTACAGAAACCGTTTTCTGTTGCGATATCCTACAAGTGATATATTCACATTTGTTTGTGCGGAACACGGTGTGAATGAATACATGATACGAATGAATGTACACATCAAATCAATGGTTTGATTTTCGCTGTTTTTGCATGCCTAAATGATGTGTGTGTAACAAGAGAAGTAAACAGAACGAATATAAGGCGGCGAGCTGGCAGAAACGTTAGCACGCCGAGCGAAATGCGTAGCCGTATTTCGTCTGCCGATACGTTCTGAGTTCAAATTCCGCCGAGGTCGACTTTGCCTTTCATCCTTTCGGGGTCGATAAATTAAGTACCAGTTACGTACTGGGGTCGATGTAATCGGCTTAATCCGTTTGTCTGTCCTTGTTTGTCCCCTCTGTGTTTAGCCCCTTGTGGGTAATAAAGAAACAATGTGTGTGTGTGTCTGTCTATTTGTCTGTCTCTGAATGTGCGTGGGCGCGCGTATATATATGTATGTGCGTATGCGTGTGTGTGAAAGAGAAAGAGAGAAAAGAGTCTCTGTACGTGTATGTATGTTTCTATGTATGAATGTGTGTATGTGTATCATGTATGCATTTTATGTGTATATGTATAACATGTGCATGTCTGTGTGTATGCATGCGTATGTGTATGTTTGCATGTATGTATGTATGTATGTATGTATGTATGTATGCATGCATGTATGTATGCATGCATGTATGTATGTGTGTATGTATGTATGTATGTATGTATGTATGTATGTATGTATGTATGTATGTATGCATGTCGTGCCTTCTACTGTAGCATCGGGCCGACCAAAGCCTTGTGAGTGGATTCGCCAAACAACGTTTGCTTGTGTCAAGGCAAGACAGTTCAATATGTCAATCTGGCTTCATATAGTGTTTTGCCTTATCGAAGTAATGCGTTTCTGAAAAGCTTATCGTAAAATGGAATTTAGTAACCCGAAATTAATTTTCTCAACGATTTTCATGCTATGAAAGAAAGGTACGTTCCGACGGATTTTGGTGGGGAGGAAGATTAAAAAAAAAGCAAAAAAAAAAAAACCATTTCTAAGTATATGCAATGCAATGGGCCAACTAAAAGCCTTGTGAGTGGATTTGGTAGACGACAACTGAAAGAAGCCCGTCGTGTGTGCGTGTGTGTGTGTGTGTGTGTGTGTGTGTGTGTGTGTGTGTGTGTGTGTTTGTGTGTGTGCGCGCGTGCGCGTGTGTGTGTATGTTTGTGTGTCTGTGTTTGTCCCCTCAACATCGCTTGACAAGCGATGCTGGTGTGTTTACGTCCCCGTAACTTAGCGGTTCGGCAAAAGACACCGATAGAATAAGTACTAGGCTTACAAAAAATAAGTCCTGGGGGCGATTTGCTCGGCTAAAGGCGGTGCACCAGCATGGCCGCAGTCAAATGACTGAAACAAGTAAAAGAGTAAAAGAGTATTTGAAGAGAAATGGAAATAAATAAAAATCGTATGAGATTTACAAAGAACTATCCTGAAATTCATTATCATTAAGATCTAGTTGAGGGGTGAAGAACTTATCCAAAATTGTTTGATATTTATGGCGCATCGTCTCTTTGTATAGTCTAGTGTAGAGACTGAGCTCATTGTAACTATTCTTGTAATTTTTATGATATAGATTAATGTATTCTCAATGTGATTAGTGCGTTGTTTAAGGCGGCTAGCTGGCAGAAACGTTAGCGCGCCGGGCGAAATGCTTAACGGTATTTCGTCTGTTGCTACGTTCTGAGTTCAAATTCCGCCGAGGTCGACTTTGCCTTTCATCCCTTCGGGGTCGATTAAATAAGTACCAGTTATGCACTGGGGTTGATATAATCGACTTAATCCGTTTGTCTGTCCTTGTTTGTCCCCTCAGTGTTTAGCCCCTTGTGGGTAGTAAAGAAATAGGTATTTCGTCTGCCATTACGTGTTGAGTTCAAATTCCGCCGAGGTCGAATTTGCCTTTCATCCTTTCGAGGTCGATTAAATAAGTACCAGTTACGCACAGGGGTCGATATAATCGACTTAATCCGCTTGTCTGTCCTTGTTTGTCCCCTCTGTGTTTAGCCCCTTGTGGGTAGTAAAGAAATAGGTATTTCGTCTGCCGTTACGTTCTGAGTTCAAATTCCACTGTGGTCGACTTTGCCTTTCATCCTTTCGGGATCGATAAATTAAGTACCAGTTACCCACTGTGGTCGATGTAATCCCTATGTCTGTCCTTGTTTGTCCCCTCTATGTCTAGCCTCTTGTGGGCAATAAAGAAATAAGAATCGTTAGCACGCCGAGCAAAATGCTTAGCGGCATTTTGTCTGTTCTGAATAGTTTTTGTCTGTTCTAAATTCAAATGCCACCGATGTCGAATTTGCCTTTCATCGTTTCGGGATCGATAAACTAAGTTACCGGTTGAGCACTGGGATCAATATAATCGACTTCCCAAAATTTCTGGCCTTGTGTCAAAATTTGAAATTAGTATGATTAATGTGTTGTCAACAAACTATGCAGATCTGTCTCTATATGTACAAAACCTTTAGCAATATCTTTTTTAGTCAATTTAAGTGAAGTTGATAGAATTTGCGTATTCTCATCTGTATTTTCAGCTTACTCTTGTTCTAAAAATATCACTTCCTCGTTAGATAAACTTTCTCTATGGGGTTCCAGTAATTCAACCACGCCCATGCTCTTCGACTTTTTCAAACCTACACCATTTGAAAGTGTCGCAATATCTTTGCAAGCTTTAGGCTCTCTGCTTACGGATACAGTGTGGCCTTATATTTTTTCCAAGCACCATTCAAAGCTAAGGGTTTCACTTCATCCATAATTTGACCTTGTTATCCACAGCATTCATTTTTCCTGTAGGTTTAGCGGCCCTGTCAACTGCTCTGATAAGTTGTTTGAAACTTCTTAAATATGCCTTGAAGTTAGCTATTACTTCTTGATCCATTGGATGGAGCAAACAAATTGTATCCTTAGGGATATATTCTACTCTCACATTATCAGACAGCTCATTTAAGTTCGCTTGGTGGTTTGATACATTGCCTAAGAAGAGCAATGCTTTGTTGAAAACATCATGTCGTGCATGGTAGTTTACTGCAATTAGACAAAAAAGATGTTTGTAAACCATTCTATGAAGAGGTTTTTAGTCGTCCATGCCCTTAAATTTGAAAAACCAAATCAGAGCGTCAACCAAATACATTCACAATGTACGCCCTTTTGACGTTTTTTGTTTTTGATTTGACATTCGTCAATTTCTTGAAAATGGGGTCACAACTCAGAAATATTGAATACAAGGTAAGTCTATATTAATTCACATATTTGTTTTCTTGTGATTTACTTCGCCATGTTTTGGCCTTACCCACGATCTCATATATATATATATATATATATTATATATATATATAATCCGTTCTGTCTGTCTGTGTGTTGTTCTTCTAGGATCTCGGGCATCCTCCATCCGATTGCGCTCAAATTTGATATGTAGACACCGACGATATCAGGGCGTGTTATAAGTCTTGAAAAAATTACAAAAATCGATTCCAGGTGAGAATGTGATCGATAAACCAGTTTTTGTCCTGCTTTTCTTCTGTCAACCTGTACATAACTGCACCTTCCATTCTTTGTTGTTTTTGTACTGCTTAAAGGCATGTTTCTTTCCTGCCAGGCTTACTGTTTAAACCATGTTTGTGTTCTCTCAGTCAACAGCCTTATCATTACTGGTACTTTAAACACTTCGGTTGCATATTTTATGTGAATAAAATCGATTTTCTTTGGAATAGAAAAAAGTCTATGTTTATTTCTTCTTTTGCTGGTGTCCCAAACTTTGGTTAAATCAGTGTTTCTCAAAGGGGAGACCTATGGGACGGTCGGACAAGTTGTTTTGAGAAATTTTGGTTTAAATGTTTGACAACTCAGCACCGTCCATTGGACGAAGGGCGTTTTGCTCGTAATTATATATAGATAAATCGCACGCACGTACACGCGTACACACACACCACGCACACGCACAGACACACATACATATATATATATATATATATATATATATATATATATAGAGAGAGAGAGAGAGAGAGGAGAGAGAGAGAGAGAGAGAGAGAGAGAGAGAGAGAGAGAGAGAGAGAGAGAGAGAAAGAGAGAGAGAGAGAGAGAAAGAGAGAGAGTGGAGGAGATACGACGGCTTTCTTTCAGTTTCCGTCTACCAAATCAACTCACAGGGTATTAGTCGGCCTGAGGGCTATAGAAAGGAGATACGTGTTCAAGCTGCCACGCAGTGGAACTGAACTCGGGGTTCATTGGTTGGGAAGTAAACTTCTAACCACACACCCACGCCTGATGTAGGATAATAATAGCCAGTCACAATGCCAAAACGTCAGCAGTGCGAAGAATATGTGACAATAGAGAGATAAATTAAGTACTCAAGAAGCTACTTCCTTAACTATTCGGATCATAATTTTTTTATATTGGTCTAATTTATTGCTTAAAATAGAATGGATCTTGAGTGTATGGGACGAAGATCAGATTCAATGTAATGTGCTGATAAGTACGACAGTAATAAAAATAAACAAAACAAGCTAACAAGAGTTTATATGACTTGTATGACGGTGTGCAAGGAAACGAAAATGAAATGTCTAATTTCTAACCGTATTATGCCTGGGATTTTGAGTGACTATAGGAGTGGCTCTGAGAACCTCTCCCTTGTGTGGTTTATCTTTTTTTTTTCTTTGCGTAAGTTTTGAAACGAAGCAGATTTTTCTCAGAAATTTGGTGACTTTTCCTAAAAGTTATACTATTAAATGCTCACGTAACAGATTTTGAAAAAGTAAAATATTTTCTCTCTTGCCATGGAAATGACAGGAGTTGAACAGGTGGTACAAAATGATATTTCTTTGATAGCCTTTGTAACCGAAGCAATATCACCAAACAAAATTACTAATCTATAATAATACATGTATTTTAAGTTGCTATCAGATCGTTTCCACGGTAACTATATGGTTACCATGCCGACAAGTCAGGAGTAAATTCCTGAAATAAAATAAAATAAAAAATATTGACCCATCTGAGTAAAAGTGATGACGTCATCAGAAAACTATTGATATCAATAGAGCTTTTGTTATGTAAAAATGCTTGCCCGTTAATGATTTATATTCCTACCCAGTTTAAGTATCATAACATAACTAGTTCTTAAAAGTTTTCGGCAAATAAAAATCAAAAATAAAACATCGAGTAAATTTGATATCTCATCACAAAATTGGTGACGTCAGCTGATATTTTTTAAAGTCTTAAACATTCTTTTCCACACAGTATCTATATCATTGCAAAATTTCATGGTCATATAGCCTTAGTGATTCCGGAAAAATTTTGAATACTATAAAAGTACTAAAGCTTAACACAACTGGGTACAAGTGATGACACCAACAGAAATATGTCGACGTCAGTAACATGTTAGTAATACAGAAATGTTTGTATATCAATGGTCTGTACATGTCTCAAGTTTCATTGCCATAGTATTAATGGTTCAGGAATAAAGTGGGTTGTTGTTGTTGGTGGTGTATCTGAGATTTCACCAAGACCTACGGAACTCCTAAAACCTTGAGGTTTTATAGGCATAAGAAACACTTCAATTTGCACAATGTAACAATGACTGGTGAAGTTGCCAGTGCTAACACAAAAGCTATCCCGATTATTTCGAGTGAGTGGATAAGTTAATTACATCGACCCCAGTGTGCAACTTGTACTTATTTTATCGGCTCCGAAACAAGGAAAGGCAAAGTCGACTTCAGTGGAATTTCAACTCAGAACGTACAAAACGGACGAAATACAGCTAAGCCTTTTTGCCCTCCGTGCCAACAATTCTACCAGCTTGTCGCCTTCATGAAGTTTAATATTCAGTGTAACCCCTTTTACAATTCCTTTTTGCACCTCTGCTCTCAGTTACATTTGATGGCTTCTTTCCCGACATCTTGAATCGTAGGCAACTCTGAAAACAGTGGCGGTCAGCAAGTATCCACAATTATGCATTTCAAACTAGCATCAAGAAAGAAATGTTTTGTGAGAGCTAAAGAAACGTCACCTTATTACTAAGGATGTAAGCATGGAAATGGAAAAGTGAGGTGGGAGAAAGTTTTGCATGATTACACCTAATTGAAGGATTACTATGTGCATGGGTACATCGCTCCCTTGTACCTCTGACTTAAGCTATGAAAACTCTACACGCACACGTATATGTAACTGCAAAGATTGCTGTTATACTGATAATATTGATTTCAAATATTGACACAAAGCCAGCAATTTTGGGAGAGGCGATGAATCGATTACATAGACACCTGCACTCAGTTGGTAATACTATCCACACCGAAAGGATGAAAAGCAAATCCGGCGTTGGTGGAATTTGAAATCAGAACGTAAAGACGGACGATTTGCCGCTAAGCATATCGCCCGGTGTGTTAACGTTTCTTATTTCTTTACAGCCCACAAGGGGCTACACACAGAGGGGACAAACAAGGACAGACAAATGGATTAAGTCGATTACATCGACCCCAGTGTGTAGCTGGCACTTATTTAATCGACCCCGAAAGGATGAAAGGTAAGTACCCTTGGCGGAATTTTGAACTCACGTAAAGACAGACAAAATACCTATTTCTTTACTCCCCACAAGGGGCTACACACAGAGGGGACAAACAAGGACAGACAAAGGATTAAGTCGATTACATCGACCCCAGTGTGTATCTGGCACTTATTTAATCGACCCCGAAAGATGAAAGGTAAAGTCGACCTTGGCGGAATTGAACTCACGTAAAGACAGACAAAATACCTATTTCTTTACTCCCCACAAGGGGCTACACACAGAGGGGACAAACAAGGACAGACAAATGGATTAATCGATTACATCGACCCCAGTGTGTAGCTGGCACTTATTTAATCGACCCCGAAAGGATGAAAGGTAAAGTCGACCTTGGCGGAATTTTGAACTCACGTAAAGACAGACAAAATACCTATTTCTTTACTCCCCACAAGGGGCTACACACAGAGGGGACAAACAAGGACAGACAAATGGATTAAGTCGATTACATCGACCCCAGTGTGTAGCTGGTACTTATTTAATCGACCCCGAAAGGATGAAAGGTAAAGTCGACCTTGGCGGAATTTTGAACTCACGTAAAGACAGACAAAATACCTATTTCTTTACTCCCCACAAGGGGCTACACACAGAGGGGACAAACAAGGACAGACAAATGGATTAAGTCGATTACATCGACC
>NC_043003.1:79598394-79610894 GCF_006345805.1 Octopus sinensis | reverse complement strand
CAAATAGCTAACTTAAGGCGATGGCTTCATGGAGCTAATAAGCGGACAGCTTTATTCTTATTTTTATAAGAATGCCATATTAGTATGGCGATAACTATTATTTTCCGGGACGCTGCCGCTGTTATCTTTTAGAGAGACTTAGTAATTTTAATATTTCTATTATATATATATATATATATATATATATATATAATATATATATATATATATATATATATATATATGTATGTATGCGTGTGTATATATATATATATATACATATATATATATATATATCTGTATGTATGTATGTATTTATCTGTCTCGCTCTCTTTCACTGTCTTCGCGTCTAAAAATGTAAGGCCCATCCTTGTTACGTATCATAACACAGTGAGTCAATCTGAGAAGTTATGAGCTGAGTACAAGTGTCAGTTGGGTACTCGACCGCTAACGTTAATTTCACTTATAAAAATTTAGTTGGTCGAACAATTGAATATTTACAGAATAAAACACCGACGAAAGATGCACCGCAAACCACACATTTTTAATAATGGATACAGTCTATTAAGTCGACACTAGTACATGACTAGCACTTATTTCATATACCCCACGGAAGATGATAAAGATAATTGAACCAGACCGGAATTGAACTCAGAATATACAGGAATGTAAGTAAATCCCATAAGTCGAAAGGTCAGGTACTCTACTATTCACTCTGTAGTGTTATAAGTGGAGGCGCAATGGCCCAGTGGTTAGGGCAGCGGACTCGCGGTCGTAGGATCGCGGTTTCGATTCCCAGACCGGGCGTTGTGAGTGTTTATTGAGCGAAAACACCTAAAGCTCCACGAGGCTCATGCAGGGATTGTGGTAATCCCTGCTGTACTCTTTCACCACAACTTTCTCTCACTCTTACTTCCTGTTTCTGTTGTACATGTATTTCAAAGGGTCGGCCTTGTCACTCTCTGTGTCACGCTGAATATCCCTGAGAACTACGTTAAGGGTACACGTGTCTGTGGAGTGCTCAGCCACTTACACGTTAATTTCACGAGCAGGCTGTTCCGTTGATTGGATCAACCGGAACCCTCGTCGTCGTAACCGACGGAGTGCTTCCATCCAGTGTTATAAACACCCACCTGGACTTACCGTATTTCACTTGTTTCTTTAGTAAATAAACAAAAGACTGGTCGTCAAATATCTATACATAACCATTGCTGACTGTTCCGAACGGGCATCCATACATCAGAGTACCTACACAGTCATTTGTATATATTAATTCAAGTAAATATAAATCCAAAGTGTTCTCTTTTTTTAATGGTATTAATGGCATCAATGTCACTGATTTAAGAGGGGCTACGAAGGTCAGAGGGACTATCCCCTTTAACTGATTTAGCAAATGAAAAACGAATAGTTGATTCGAAAATCCCAGCGTTTAATTCTCTATTTTGTTGATCACTGAATGCAGTAAGGCATAATCGGTCATAATCGGGAACTCTATTTATTTATTTATTTATTTATTAGATACAACTTGGGGGCCTGAATAGGTGCACAGTTTATCATGAAGTAATCTCCACAACACAAATACACGACGTGTATACGTTATGTATATATGGTCGATAATTAATAAATGCTTTGAAAAGTCGAGAAAAAAGAAAAGAGAAAAAAGGGGGAAAGCAGCGGAAGCCAGAAGTGGGGGAGGGGCCACATATCTGAAAACAAGTGGAGTGCTAAGCCGCGCCCCGCGATAATAACTGCAATGGTGTTGTCACGGAGAATGGCCATCAACACATCGCTGCAGCTACCACTCCACCTTGCAGAGCTCATTTTTCGCAAGGGCTGCTGTTATCCCTATTTTGCGAAGGAAATCGGTAGTGGGGGGTCCCAGAACACCTGACGTCGCGACAACGACCGGCACAAACAGGTGGCGGCTGGTTAGGCTCCTAATGTTCTGAATATTGTTACCAGTAACATTTTGAAAATCTATGTATATAAAGCTGAAGTTGTCTGTGTGTGACAGGTTTGGTAGCCTTCAACTAACACTATCTCCTCCGAGACCCTGCGGCGCAAGTTGACCAAAATTGAGAGTATGGATAGAAGAAGGCTTGCTTTTCATTCTGTAGGAGAAAAAATTCAAATCGGACCATGTTAAGATCAAAAATTATTTACATCAAAAAGGTGCTTTTTTTCTATGAAAATCCCTAGTTTTTTACGATTTTTTTATTGCTGTGTCACCATTCTTCGGTGTATTTCAACAAGAAAAATGTTCACTTACAGTGAATAACAAGCTACATAATGCAAAATTTTTACTTTTCAAAAATTTCAATTCTAAAGAGTCGAAACAAACCCGAGCAACGCCGAGCTATACTGCTAGTATATTTATATATCAGTCACGTTATGTCACATCACTCTACTTGCGTGGCTATCATTCAACAAAGGTTCCATCATCTTTACTACAGTAACGTAGAGTTGGTAATTCTGGAGACTTGTATTAGATTTCTATTTGGCTTCTCTTCTTTATACATGCAAACGTATTCCAAAAGAATATATTGTCAAAAGGATATTCTGTCAATTCGAAGGCCTGAATAAAGTGTATCATGGAGTAATCTCCACAACGCAAATGTACGAAGTGTATACGTTATATATATGTGGTCGATAATGTTTGTTACACAAGCGTTGCTTCTATTTCATATTTGAAATCTATATATAAAGAGGGAATTACGACCATATTACAAATGTGACGTGGTGAGTAGTCTTACTACGATCTTAGTCAAATCTGAGGAAGTTTATGCATTCTTTGAAGCTCTGCCGAGAGCTTCGGTGTAAAGTTTGTCTTCTGTGGCCATACCAAAAGTTCCCATTTCGTAAAACGAGAACACCAGTTTGCTATTACCTAGAAACTATTGCTTTCATTTGGATATGTTTTTATTCATTTAAAGGCGGCGAGCTGGCAGAAACGTTAGGACGCCGGGCGAAATGCGTAGCCGTATTTCGTCTGCCGTTACGTTCCGAGTTCAAATTCCGCCGTGGTCGACTTTGCCTTTCATCCTTTCGGGAGTCGATAAATTAAGTACCAGTTACGCACTGGGGTCGATGTAATCGACTTAACCGTCTGTCTGTCCTTGTTTGTCCCCTCTGTGCTTAGCCCCTTGTGGCTAGTAAAGAAATTTGTGTTTTTATTTATTTAAATGCTTGGGTACATCTGCTAGTTCAAGTAACTATATAATCACTTGGTCGCTTTCCATTGATTGAATTTTCTCAATCATTTTCCAATTCAGGCCCTTGACAGAAGCCGGTCTTCGCAGCACATTTCTTCAAGGCAGCTCTTTTTTTCTTTTTTCTTTTTTTTCTTTCAAACGTACAACATCTTTTCATTCACACTGTTCTTCCTCGCTGCAAGCACTGTTGTCTGGAGTGATCCAAAACGCAATAACTTTCAGGTAGAAAGTAGTGTCATATTCCAATATTTCTGCTAATGGCGCCATGAGGATGAAATATTTTCATTTATAATACTTAGAAAGTGAATACGATGAAAGATAGACAGCTTTTCTTCGTTAATATATATATTAACAGACAAGCGGCTCCACAAATACAAATGGTTGACGCAACTGTAAGTACAGTTTAACTTGGATAGTTTTTTAAGGTTGCACTTCAAAATACAACTTAGGTACTTTGTAAAAGTACACTGGTTGTGTGATAAGTACTTGCTTACCAACCACGTGGTTCCGGGTTCAGTCCCACTACCTGGCACCTTGGGCAAGTGTCTTCTACTATAGTTTCGGACCGACTAAAGCCTTGTGAGTGGATTTGGTAGACGGAAACTGAAAGAAGCCCGTCGTATATATATATATATGTGTGTGTGTGTGTGTGTGTGTGTGTGTGTGTGTTTTGTGTGTCTGTGTTTATCATCCTACTATCGCTTGACAACGGATGTTCGTGTATTCACGTCCCCGTAACTTAGCGGTTCGGCCAAAAGAGACCGATAGAATAAGTACTAGGCTTACAAAGAATAAGTCCTGGAGTCAATTTGCTCGACTAAATGCGGTGCTCCAGCATGGCCGCAGTCAAATGAATGAAACAAATAAAAGAGAAACGCGGAGTAGATAAAACAGGGGACAACTGATGAAGGGAATGTTCTTTATGTTGCATGTCTCGTTTCCCTGTTTTATTTTTTTTCGTTGTTCGAAAAAATGTTCGTCTTCAATGTTTTTGTTCTTTATGTTTTCATTTCTCATTGTCGACGTTTTTTATGTCCTGTACCCATATATACATGTATATATCTCTTATTATAAAAGGCAGATTTTATCTGCCTCCCTTTGGGAGTTATACAAATCTACAATATAGGATTTCTTCAATTACAATTTACCTAGCAATTTTAAAGAGTACAATGCATCGCGTCATGCCAGGTCCAGTTTTTAAAATTTAAACTCCAATTAAGCATAATTTACAGAAAACTCACATTCTGGTGTGTGTGTGTCAAATGCTTTTCTTAGTCTGGTTTACACCACACGCAAACGCACACACACAGTGGGCAACGAATAAAGTGAAACTAGATGTAATATTTGTTTCTCCCTATCACGCTGATAGATACATGAGTAAAATGTATGGGAAGCTAACACATAAGTGTGAGTGAAAATGTTCTTGGAAGAGAGTAAATAGCCAGAGATAGTGATTTGAGGAACACTCATACATACATACATACATACATACATACATACATACATACATACATACACACACACACATACATACATACACACACACATACATACATACACACATACATACATACATACATATACATACATACATACACACACACACACACACACATACACACACACACAGTATTGAAGCTTGAGAACAATCAGATACATTTGCAACACATCTGTTGAAAATATTATTGTTCACACACATACATATACATATATACAGACAGACAGACAGACAGATAGACACACACACACACACACATGATCCAGCATGGCCACAACCTCAAGGCTGAAACATATAAAAGAATAACAGAATATAAATGTGTGCATGTGTGTGAGAGAGAGAGAGAGTGTGTATGTGTATGTATGTATGTATGTATGTATGTATATATATATAATAATGCGGTTTTTTCAACAGCTTGAACTAAAAGTCAGAGGGGATGGGATAAACTACTTATATTGACTTGCTATAAAAGCAGGTAGTAATTTTATCTTGTCCTTATTCATAGTGCAAGTTTTGAAGAGTGCATTTCGATTTTAACAGCTATTTTTTTCAAAGCTATATTGGAACAGCCTAGAAGACGAGCCTCATCCTGAAAGATCTGTAGAACTCGACAAGGACATCCTGAAAACCTGGTGGAACAAAATCTCATCGTAACTGTTGAGGAACTAGCAGAGAAGCTTGGATTGGTCATTCAACCATTCATTGAGACCTGTGTGCTATCGGAAAAGTCAGCAAATTGGGTCAATGGGTTCCTCACGAACTTTCCGAGTCTAATTGCATGCAGAGAGTGAATGTATGCTTTTCTTTGCTGTCACATCCACCACTACTGCGCTATGTATATCTATATATATAAAACTGTAGTTGTGTGAGTGTCTGTCCCCTTCGATTTAGATTTCTAACTACTCCCACATTTTGCGTGTGCAGTTTAACCAAATTCGGGTAGCTTATAGTCGTGATTCATATCGAGCCCGTCTGAGTATTAGCGCGCGTCTACGATGAGTCTACGATTTTAAAAATAATTTAACATCATTTTTTATTCCATTTTAATGCATAATTTTTCGTGTGTCGGTGGCGGCGGAGTTGGCGTCCACGCTCACACCTGCACTGTGGGGAAGGGAGTGTAAGGAAATCAACGTCGTAATGCGTTGTCAAGGAGACCAGCGTTCTTTTAGAACAACGACTTCATGGCTTGAAGACACCAAAACAGAAATGGCTAAGAAAGCGTCTACATGAGTCTACGATTTAAAAAAATATTTACCATCGTTTTTTTTCCATTTTAATGCATTTTTTCGCTATTATATAAGGGAAGTAACTCTTAAAAATGTCTACGATGAGTCAACGATTTTTCAAAAAATTTACCATCATATTCCATTTTTTATGCATTTTTACTATTTTTTTGCTTAAACTCTCTAAAAATGCTTATATAGTTATTTCCCTTACAAAACCGAGCAACGCCGGGCGATACTGCTAGTACATATATATATGTATTGGTATTGGCATCCTTTCTGTCTCGGGAGACAATGGAGTTGCGCCTTTTTTTTTTTTCTAGGTCTAGTCCGGCTGTTGTATTTTATTTCCTGTTACATTTCTTGCTGTGGATGTGTAGTCCTATCCTGGACAAACACTCCCTCTGGCAGGTACTGCAAATGTAGCGAAGACTGTTCCTGGCTGGTTGTAGTGCCATGGTCTCTTGTTTATGTCTCTTCCTTTCTTTCCATTTCTTCCTCTCTCTTTCTGTCACTCCTCTGTATCCTCTTTTACTGTACGTCGCCATTCTCCACGGTTGCCGGCGACTGCCTCCCAACCGCTAATGTTGATGTTGCAGGCCTTCATATCCCTTTTGCAAACATCCTTGTAACGTAGGATCGGTCTACCACAGACCTAGTACCTAGCAAGCTCTCCGTAGAGTATGTCCTTGGGGATTCTGCCATCTTTCATACGGCTAACATGCCCAAGCCGTCTCATACGTCTTTGTGTGAGGAGTGCAAACATGCTTGGTATTCTGCTTGCCTGAGGACATCTTTGTTGGGGGGATATGATTCTGCCATTTGATGTGGAGGATTTTTCGGAGGCAGCGCAGGTGAAAGATGTTTAGGCGACGCTCTTGGCGTGGGTATAGCGTCCAGGTCTCGCTTCCATACAGTAGAGTGCTGAGTACACACATGCCTGGTAGATCTTCATTTTGTGGTCTTGGTCAGCTTATTGTTGTCCCAAGCCGTTTGGAGAGTTGGGCCATCGCAGCAGCTGCCTTGCCAATGCGTATATTGAGCTCAGCGTCAAGGGATAGGTTGTAGGTGACGGTAGAGCCCAGATAGGTAAACTTTCCACCTCTTGTAATCTGTGGTCTCCAATATGTATGTTTGGGATGTCCGATGTAGCCTGGCCCATGATGTTGGTCTTCTTAAGGCTGATAGCTAAGCCAAAGTCGTTACATGCTTGCTCAAAACAGTTAATGAGCCTTGGAGGGCTTTTCTGTGTGTGGTACCAGAGCGGCATCATCAGCAAATAACATCTCCTTGATCAGGACTTTCTGATTTTGGTCTTGGCACGCAGGCGCGAGAGATTGAACAGTTTCCGTCACTTCTACTGTGCAGAAACACTCCATCATCTGATGTCTGAAAGGCATGTGACAGTAAGAGTGAGAAGAAGATGCCAAACAATGTAGGAGCGAGGACACAGCCTTGCTTTACCCCGTTTTTTATTTGAAGGCGACTGATGTTGAACCGTTGTGCTGTATGGTGCCTTGCATGTCATCATGGAAAGACTTGATGATCCTCAGCAGCTTTGGTGGACATCCGATTTTTTGGAGCAGAGGAAGAGGCCTGTTCTGCTTACCGAGTCAAAAGCCTTTGTTAGATCAATGAAGGCCATATATAATGGCATTTTCTGCTCTCTGGACTTCTCCTGAAGTGGCGTATGGAGAATATCATATCGATAGTTGATCTGCTTCTTCTAAAAGCCACACTGCGATTCCGGATAGATTCGAGAAGCAAGTAGTTTGTAGCCTGGCCAGGATAACGCGGGCAAAGTCTTTCCAACAGTGCTTAGAAGATGTATACCACGGTAATTGTTACAATCACCACGGTCACCTTTTGTTTGTAGAGCGTAATGATGTTGTCATCCCGCATATCCTGAGGGACTGTACCCTCTTATATATGTAGGTATGCATATATATGTATATGCATATATATATATATGTAGGTATGCATATATATGAATGTATTTATACATATATATGTAGGTATGCATATATATATTTCTTTACTACCCACAAGGGGCTAAACATAGAGGGGACAAACAAGGACAGACAAACGGATTAAGTCGATTACATCGACTCCAGTGCGTAACTGGTACTTTATTTATCGACCCCGAAAGGATGAAAGGCAAAGTCGACCTCGGCGGAGTTTGAACTCAGAACGTAGCGGCAGACGAAATACGGTTACGCATTTCGCCCGGCGTGCTAACGTTTCTGCCATGTATATGTTACCTTCGTCTGTGGACACTGCTCACGGACCTGCCTTTCCATATCGGACTTGTCAGTCATGAGCGTGCATGCACGCGACGTGGACAGCCTTCCTGATCTTCGTTCGCGAAGCCGAGCCATGATGATGATGATATGCATATAATTATATATTATTTATATCATATATATATATATAATATATATTGTTATATTTCGAATGAATGGTCATTTTGCCAGTTAGCCAATAAAACACAACGCAAATATATTTGTGTTATTTTGCTTCATTGTTATTTATTTTTTACATTAATCTTAATCTTATTTCGGCCAGAGTTCTTCGTCACACTCTGTGACCGCATCAGTGGTCCTTTATTTTCTTCTTTCTTATTTGTGTCTCTCCTTACTAACCGTCAGCCATTTTGTATTTCTATTGCACAACAAATATTTAAACGTATATATATATATATATATTACAATTTATAAGAGGAATGACCACTAAAGTGAATACCTATACGCTAGAGATAGACGTCAAATCACCTTAAAATGTACCAAATAAGCAAGGCAAATGAAAAATTTACCTACGTATCATCATTTCATTATTAATACTCGCAAAATACAAAATGCATTTTGCTTTTTGCAAGTATCGATAATGAAATGATGATACGTAGGTAATCGCTTTATTTTGTAAAATTTGTAAATTTTTCATTTGCCTTGCTTATTTTTTTGCAATTTGGCGTTTGCAGGTTTTCTTTTTTCTTGAGAACACACTCTTTGTGGTAAGGCCATTTGACGTCCATCTCTAGCGTATAGGAATCCACTTTGGTGGTCATTCATCTTATTAATTGTAATATAATTTTTAAATCTTTGGATTTTTTTGGTTTAAATTGATGTTAATTCATTGATATCAATTTCTACCCTCATTATTTAATTTATATATATATAAGAAACATTTTGTCATGTAATGAAAATATGAGGAGGAAAAGGATGAGAATTTTTCTTTTCTTTTTATTTATTTTCCTTCTTTCTTTTTTTTTTTTTGTCTGAAACGATATATGTATGGAAACGATATAATTCTTTATGAACACAGTCCGATTTTTATGAGCCCAGTACAATTTCTTCATAAACACAACATAGTTCTATATGGATATTATATACTGTAAGAACATGGAAAAAGCTCCATTAACAAATATAAATATAATATTTAATTCCTCTCACATATATGAGAGAAATGGAGTATCAGAAATTCTTATGACATGAGATAGCTATAGTTAATTGTCAGCACAGAAAATAGAAATATTCACTAAAAACTGGAGAAATTTGCTACACAATATCTACAGCTCCAGTGGAAATAGGATGTATATCCATATGTATATATGTATGTACGTACGTACGTATGTATGTATGTACATATGTATGTATGTATGAATGTGTATGTGTATATATATATATATATATATATATATATATATATATATATATATAGTAGGGAGGAAGGTAAATAGATATAAACATGTATGTCTATATATATATATATATATATATATATATATATATTGTATTATATTATATTATATTATATTATATTATATTATTAGAGTCGTAAGCTAGAACAATTCTAGGAGAGTTATCAATAAGTACGGTTTATTTAGTTATTTTTTAGGTGTACCACTGTAATTTACTATCATATACGTACATATACTAACATTCCTAATTCAGACAGCGTATCACATATTTTTTCTTTTTGGTATTGGTTGACCTATTCAGTAGGTGTAAGCCTGACAATTTTGAGAGGATATTCTTAATCCTAACTTATGTGCCAGGCCACAATACATTTTACAAGTTAATGACGATCCAGCCGTTGGCTTTACTATTGATAGTGAGCAATGATGACTAAGGATTGGCCAATGTTGATGGTACTATATCTCTTACGCTGTGAACTGCCACCTTTTATGGAAACAGAACAGGATATCGGAAATTGTACTTGAGTTCTTTTAGAAACGTAGACGCCTATTTCTTACCGGATTTTCTTTGCCTGTTCTACTATCAACAGTAGGGTTATTGTGTAGCTTACCAAAGATCTAGTATTACAAGTCTTAATTTACATCCTCTTTCCAATGGAGCTGTAGATATTGTGTAGTAAATTACTCCCACTTTTAGTGAATACTTCTGTATTCTTTACTGATAATTAATTGCAGCAATCAGGCGGCGAGGTGGCAGAATCGTTAGCACACCGGGCGAAACGCTTAGCGGTATTTCGTCTGTCCTTACATTCTGAGTTCAAATTCCGCCGAGGTCGACTTTGCCTTTCATCCTTTCGGGGTCGATTAAATAAGTACCAGTTACGCACTGGGGTCGATATAATCGACTTAATCCGTTTTCTGTCCTTGTTTGTCCTCTCTGTGTTTAGCCCCTTGTAGGTAGTAAAGAAATAGGTATTTTGTCTGGCTTTACGTTCTGAGTTCAAATTCCGCCGAGGTCGACTTTGCCTTTCATCCCTTCGAGGTCGAGAAAATGAGTACTTGTTGCGTACTGGGGTAGATCTAATCGACTGGCCCCCTCCCCAAAAATTTCGGGCCTTGTGCCTAGAGTAGAAAAGAATTCATTGCAGCTATCCCATGACATGAGAATTTCTGATGTTTCACTTCTCTCATATATGTGAATGGAATTAAATATTATATTTATCTTTGTTGATGGAGCTTTTCCTGTGTTCTTACATTATATAATGCCATATAGAATTATTTTGTGTTCATGAAAAAAACTGCACTGTGTTCATAAAAAATTATGTTGTGTTCATAAAGAATATACTGT
Organism: Octopus sinensis; assembly: GCF_006345805.1. Classification (NCBI taxonomy): domain Eukaryota; kingdom Metazoa; phylum Mollusca; class Cephalopoda; order Octopoda; family Octopodidae; genus Octopus; species Octopus sinensis. The sequence goes on along the minus strand of NC_043003.1, from coordinate 79,599,937 downwards.
TTCCATACAGAATGGTATTCTGACAAAAAGAAAAGAAAAATTCTCATCCCCTTCCTCCACTGTGTAAAACTAACTTTATTTTCATCTGCTGTCATTACATGACAAAACTTCAACAAATGCTTCTTTTAACATGCGATAGCCATACTTAACCGAAAAGCGGGAGATAATTCATTTATATATTTTAAACGAGGTGTGAATGCAGATACAAGAAAGATTCGTACGATCAAAATGAAGTCACTACAATTCTCTTTTCTATATTCTCTCGAATCTGCGTCAGCAGCTAATTCAAAATACATAGATGTCTCCTACATTCAACTGTATATTAGCTACCGTAAAAATATAATTAAATTGTTGAGTATAATTTAGCTTTATGGCGAGAAGCACACCTTTCTCGCTTACTGCTGAGTAAGCTTTTCTTGAATCAGCTTGTCGTCCATAATACACTTTTTTTGGTACTTCTTAACCTACATCACTGATACTCTATCACTCTATCACTACATCTATCTTTCTTTCTAGCAACGTAATAGAAACAGATATATACTATAAGCCCACGGACTCCAAACAATATCTACCGTTCAACTCATGCTACTCCAGACATACCAGAATGAATATCTCCTTCAACCTAACAAATGGGATATGTACTATAGTTTCTAATGCAAGCACCAGGGACACACGACTACACGAACTAAAGGATACACTCATCACCCGGAACTACCCACCTTCACTAACTGACAAAAGCTTCCAACATTCATGTACTTAGAAATCCCAAATTAAAGAAGGATTTACAACCAAAAGCCCTACCATATATCTCCACTCACAACCCTCTTAACAATGAAGCCCAAATCTTTGAAAAGTCTCCTAACACAAGCCCGAATACGCTCAACAACAACACTAAAGCTGTCAATAAAAAATGCGGAAGACCCAACTGTGGGATAAATGCCAATTTAATTGAGGGATCAGTGTTCTCCTTCAAACAGGGACAACGTTTCACAGTGAAAAGCAGCTTCACATGGGCTTCGGAGAACCTGATGTACGCACTAACCTGCTCTTGTGTCAAGAGCAATACATAGGCCAAACAAAAACCAGTCTACGTCAAAGGATGGCTCTGCACAGATCCCAGGTCAAAATTCAAAAAACCAGAAAAATAGCATTCAGCCAACACATCAACATTTGCGCCAATAGCAAAAATCCGAGCTTCAGAATTTTCCCCTCTATCAATTCAGGGACGATACAACCTGTAGCCAACGAATTAGTAAAGAGACTCTCTTTATTACAAAATACGGACCCCCTTTTGAACGCATCTACAACAAATGACATATCCACCACGGCTTTAGAATAACACACACGCAAAAATTTTAAATGATACATTCTAAAGAGATACCCATGAATTCATTAATAACAGTCCCAATCACTGCTATAATCCACAACGAGCCAATTTTAGTTCACTTGACCATTTAACATCCTACTACTATCACACCATCCCGCATACCTTTATTATTTTCTCTTCCTCTCTTTCCCCTTCTTCTTCTTCGTCTTCTTCTTC
>NC_043003.1:79580894-79593394 GCF_006345805.1 Octopus sinensis | reverse complement strand
TCCCTGCAAGTAGAAATGCTATATAAAGTATTGTTAGCAATTTCCCCGTGTGTGTAACTGATCTGCTGACTGCAAAGGCATTTCCTACTTAAATAGACACGACCACATTTATTACAAGTTAAATTGGGACGTGAATAAAAATATTCGGGCAAATTCATATCATGACCTTTGCGAACATTAGACCGTTCATGCTCGATACGATTTCGTTCGAATTTCCTCCTACACATATAAGATTCAGACCTTTTTCCAGTGTGTTTTTGATGCAGTGCTTATATCTTAATTTCTGTTTTGTTTTTTTTTTGTTGGTTTTTTTTCTTGGCTTGTTTTGTTTTTTGAGCTGGTTACGAACAGATAAGAGAGGTGAGGTGAGAGAGAGAGAAGAGGCTTATTTCATACGTTTACATCAATATTAAAACGCGTATACAAACATAAAGGAATCAATATGTATTCGTGTGTATAAAATAAAATAAATACGCCCTTTTAAAGCCTAGCCAGGCTCATGGGCCCGGTTTCCCGGTTTCTATGGCGTATGTGTTCCCCAGCTGCGTTACTCATTTTTGCCAGCTGAGTGAACTGGAGCAACGTGAAATGAAGTGTTTTGCTCATGAACACAACGTGTCGGCCCGGTCCAGGAATCGAAACCACAATCTTACGATCATGATGCTGACACCCTAACCACTAAGTCACGTGCCTCCACATGCGTCCGTATACCCATATATATTGTAGAAGGGTGCTAAAAAAGCAATCAAAAGACTAATCTTCAAAACAATACATGGTGGTTGAAAAGGTCAATAATTATTCCTTATTGCCCGCAAGGGGCTAACCATAGAGGAGACAGACAAGAACAGAGAAAGGGATTAAGTCGATTTCATCGATCCCAGTGCGTAACTAGTACTTATTTAATTGACCCTGAAAGGATGAAAGGCAAAGTCGACTTCTGGTATATTAATACTGATGTAACTTCTATTATATAACTAACACATGAAAAAACAGCTACAAACGTGTGGGATTATCATCTACACTCTTACCTTATTTCTCTCTATGTATATACATTCTCTCCACCGTTGTGCTGCTATTGTATTTTTTATTTGAACGACGCTAAGGTTTACCATGGTCATTCTTGTTAGACATGCAATTGGCGTATACTTAATGTGAGACCTCTGTGATTCTTCGAATATATATATATGCGCGTGTGTGCGTGTAATTGTGTGTGTACGCGTGTGTGTGCACATATTTACATATGCATTTACATATATATATATATTATATAGATAGATAGATAGATAGATAGATAGATAGATAGATAGATAGATAGATAGATAGATAGATAGATAGATAGATATATGCGCATGCATATGCATATGTATATATATGTACTTACAGAAACACGCGCGTGTGTGTATGTGTGCATACGTGTGTGTGTGTGTGTGTGTGTGTGTGTGTGTGTGCGTGTGTGTGTCTGTGTGTAAATATATATGCACGACATTCTCTCATTCTAGTGTAGGGTTAAGGAAAATTCTACCTCTTTATGCAGCCTCTCATAAAGTTTCCAATTCAATCGAGATGACTTTCCCAAGAGAAATGTTCTTGTCAGTTTTTACTCCTTATTGACCAGGAGCTTGTAATTGCCACCCATGCTTCCGTGATAAACTGCACACGCTCCGCTAGTTCGCAGTATCCATCAATAAGCAGAATTAGTTACTTTATTGCTGCCACCATCAGTGCACTCCGTTTATGAAGTTGAAGCCTATGACTACTGATAGCACAGATATACCACTCTGGGCCTAGACAACCTACACATAAGGTAGTGTACAAATTCCTTGTTGCCCGTATAGACTACATCCTACTCGCGTTGGTCACGTGCCAGTAATGTAATTAATGACTGATTTCAGTAAGGATGGCTGTTCTTGTATACCCCATCAGGTACGGTACCCAATACAAGATATATCAAATTCCGGCGGGAAAGTATTTCACGGATCGTTGTAGTTATGAAATGTAACACAGCGAACAACTTCACAAGAGATCAGGAGGGCTTCAGAAAAAAAAAGCGATCTGGTGATACTGGATTTAAAAACCTGAACTCCAAACTGTACCAACTGGAACAATATCTCTCAGCTACAGCTGAAAAACTAAATATAATTCTATAATATATATAAACGGCAAATGCTCAATAGGTTATTTGCCACGGAACCCTGATCAGTTTATCGCAACTTCAATGCAACAGGATCAATCTCTATAAATAAAAAAATAACCCACGAAAGATCAGGTTGATGGCTACTGGAGATTTGTATGGGAAAGAAACGATGAGATCAGCAAAGAAGTTTATAGCTACAAGAACTGAAGCAGGACTACTGCCAGCATGTCCAGGCAAAAGCTAGATGAAATAGACCTTGAACTATTGGAAAGGGTTCTACAGAAAATGTGAAATAGGAGATCCCTAGGTCTAGACCTCATAACAGGCTGCTGGCTGAAGAATTTCACCTTTTATCGGCGGGATTTTATACGGTTGTATGGAGAAAGTATCAAAGACGCACATTATCTGCGCCAATGCTTCTCAACTGCAACTATTCTACTCATCCCCAACAATAGCCAAACCATCCTTGCTAAAGATGACCGTTCAATAGCCTGCTAGAACATCTTATACAAATTATACACTGGATGCATCAACCTGTTCTTGCAGGATCATTGTGTTTCCAATAGCATTATAATACCTGAGCGAGCTGGAGGAAAGAAAGAAATGTGACGTTACTATTAAGTAACAAGATGATCCAGAAAAAAAACAGTAAAAAATTGCAACTACAAGAAGACTTTTGATAGTATACCACATGGCTTAATTATCAGGGCCTTACAGTTAGCCAAAGTTCCACAACCACTAGTAAGTGCAGTTGACTGCCTGATCAAGACTTGGTGCACCACTTTGCTCATTAGGAATGGTATGGAGCAAATTGAGTCGCATAGCATTCACTACCAAAACAATTTATCTTTCAAGGTGATAACCTGTCGGTGCTGCTCTTCATTCTCTCATTAAACTTCTCTATCACACCTGTTCACCTGCTCACAAAACATAGTGGCCATAGAAATGGGTGCAGAAGTATCTCCCATCTTTTCTTTGTCGACTACTTGAAACTGTATGAGTCATATATCAACCATATAGAAAAAGCAAATGGGCCTTATAACCAATTTTTTACAGGCAACGGAATGAAATTTGGTGAGTTTAAATGATCCTTTTTCACGATAAAACACGGAAAAATTGTGCCCTCCTCTGAAAACCTAAACAACTTGACAATACAGCCTTTACAGTCAGGTGGCAATTATAGATATCTTGGACAAGATAAGAATGTCAGATATGATGAATCCATAAATAAGGAGAGGGCCGGGTATCAACACCTATGGAGAGTGAAGAGAATATGGTCATCAGAACTGTCAGCTTGCAACAAGCATATTGCCCACAACACCTTTGTAGTGTCTGCCCTCACACCTGAATTTGGCCTTTTGAATTGATCACTACAAGAACTCAATCGCAAGCTGCTCAGCATTACAGGAAACTCCAAAACATCAATGGAGGTGTAGACAGGCTATACTTCCCACGCAAACAGTAATCATTCTCTCAAATGTGTATTGATGTCAAAAGAAATACGTATTGTGACACTGAAACAACAGCTGCATTAGAGAAAAGAGACCAGTAACTATCTTGTAGAAGTTTGAGACCATGAAATCAACAACATAATTCGGATAGCTAATGAATTTGAGGAGAGGTATGAAATAAGAGCTATTTATCAGAAGAACAAAATGAATAAAAAAAAATGAACCACTTCACTGAGAAAATAGTACATGGGTACTTGGCACAAAAAATACGAACCATAGAAGGGACTGATCATGTCAAAAGCTTGGCATGGTGTACCGACAAGTTAATGGCACCCCAATTTGAAGGCTACCACCATGTAATTCCAGAACAAGTACCTACATCCTAAGAGGCAGAAAACTTTGACAGACAACAAATGTAGGCTTTGCAAGACCAAGACAAAAGATACGAACCACATTATTGCCAACTATGAGAAAATGTCTTCCAGATATCATCTTCCCATGATACGGTGACCAGAACGGTCTGGAACAGGATTACAAAATAGAAAACTCCTTCAGAGGAAGTTGACTATATTTGAGACCGATAGATCAAAAGGATATTAAAGGAACTTAGGAATTAAAACAGCCACCAAGTTAAAATACGACCGGCCAGATATTGTTATATGGGAACACAATGAAGATATATGCTGATTTGTCAGCTACCCTCTGGACACCAACTTGGTTCGAAAAAAAACAAGAGAAAGAGGAGATCTATGGGGCATTAATGGGTTTGCAAATCCAAAATCCGAGATACATTTTCGGCAGCATACACATTATTATTAGAGCAACAGGATATATACCAATCCGCCTGTATGGCTGAACTTGGGTTATTGAGGAGACAATGCTAATCTTTAATTTGTACGCTTCAAATAATCACAATATCTGGGACTATGAAGATCTGCAAGCCCTTCTTAAGATTTAAAGGATGATAATTAAAACAATATTCCTTCCTCCACAAATTTGCAACCATGTAGGTGGTCGGTCACTGTAAATTAAAACGAGAAAGAGAACAATATATGTATACATTCATATACATACATACCTATATATTTTTACTCTTTTACTTATTTCACTCATTTGACTGCGTCCATGCTGGAGCACTACCTTCAGTCGAACGAATCAACTCCTGGACTTATTCTTTGTAAGCCTAGTACTTATTTTATCGGTCCCTTATGCCGAACCGCTAGGTTACGGGACACAAACACACTAATATCGGTTGTCAAGCGATGGTAGGGGGACAAACAGACACACAGGTACATACAGATATATATAACGGGAAGGTTTACGAAAATAAACAAAAGATGAAGGCAGGTGGAGTACAAACAAACAAATGTATTAGTATGTCGCTCAGGAATAGAAATAGAACAAGTCTTTTACGTTTCGAGCCTACGCTCTTCGACTGAAAGATACACAGAAAAGAAACAAGGAGAGAAAAAAATGTGTGTAGGAGCTAACGGTCCATTAGTATATTTCGTTTTGGGATTTGGTTTGCAAGATTCTTTATATGAGTTCGTGTGTTAAAGCATATTCTGTTGTGTCTGGGGAGAGTCATTTTCTTTTTGTGCCTAAATTTTCGTTGCGTCTTGCAACCTTTTCAATAGTTTTGACTTTCAAAACTATTAAAAAGGTTGCAAGACGCAACAAACATTTTAGGAAAATAAAAATAAGAAAAAAAGTAGGAAACTTTAACGGCGAGTGTGTATATTATAAGGCACAAAAAGAAAATGACTCTCCTCAGACACAACCGTATTATATATATATATATATATATATATATATATATATATATATATATATATATGCCCAAGGTGCCACGCAGTGGGACTGAACCCGAAACCATGTGGTTGGGGAAGAAGCTTCTTATTTCTTTATTACCCACAAGGGGCTAAACATAGAGGGGACAAACAAGGACAGACAAAGGTATTAAGTCGATTACATCGACGCCAATGCATAAATGGTACTTAATTTATCGACCCCGAAAGGATGAAAGGCGAAGTCGACCTCAGCGGAATTTGAACTCAGAACGTAACGGCAGACGATATACCGCTAAGCATTTCGCCCGGCGTGCTAACGTTTCTGCCAGAATCGCCGCCTAGCAAGCTTCTTACCACACAGCCACTCATGCGCCTGTATATATATATATATCACGTGATCACGTGACCGACCAGTCCATCAGATGTAGTTACACATCGCTGGTCACAATGCGTTCGCATTGTTTTAGCCTTCGAATGACGAGCAGGCCAACAGAAGAAAGAGTGGGAGAAAGAGTGGTGAAACAGCAGGGATCACCACCCCCTGCCGGAGCCTCGTGGAGCTTTTAGGTGTTTTCGCTCAATAAACACTCACAACGCCCGATTTGGGAATCGAAACCGCGATCCTACGACCGCTAGTCCGCTACCCTAACCACTGGGCCATTGCACCTCCACGTGATATATATATATATATATATATATATATATATATATATATATATATATATATATATATATATATATATATATATAATATATATATATATATATATATATATATATATAATATATATATATATATATATATATATACGAGGGGCGTTCAATAAGTAATGCCTCTGACCCACTTGCCTTTGTTTGATCTAGCTGAAATTTTGCATGTGCAATTATTAATATCTCTATAGATTAAGTGGCAAATTACAGCTCCGAACTAATTGTGGTTTCTGATTTACAGGTGTTTGAAATGAGTCAAGTGGGAAATGGAGCATGTTGAGTGTCGAGCAGTGATCCGGTTTTTGTATTTGAAATGACGCACACCACAGGAGACTTTTAATGAAATGAAAGTAACTTATGGTGATGATGCTCCATCATATGACCTTGTAAAACGCTGGCATCGTGAATTCAAACATGGTCGGAACTCTGTGGAAACAGCTCCCAGATCTGGTCGCACCCTTTCTGCCATTGATGAGGCATCTGTCCGTCAAGTTGAGGCTGCCATTTTGGAAGATCGACGCATAACTATTCGCCAAATAGCCCATGAGGTCAAGATTAGTACCGGGTCTGTGGAAACTATCATTCATGACCATTTGCATATGCAAAAGGTGTCTGCCAGATGGATTTCCAGGTTGCTCACACTTTTCCAGAAGCAAGAACGCAAGAATTCCAGAAGCAAGAATTTAGGGATGTGCCAAGAAGATGAGTCAAAATTTTTCAAAAGACTGATTACACAGGATGAGACCTGGGTCCATCACTATGATCCAGAGACCAAAGCCCAGTCAATGCAGTGGAAGCACCATGACTCACCTCCTCCAAAAGAAGGCAAGGGTGCAGCCCTCCGCTGGCAAGGTCATGCTCACAGTCTTCTGGGACCAGGCGGAGAGTAGTGATGAGACAGATTTCCTGGCAAAGGGTACCACAATTACAGGAGCCTATCATGTTTCACTTTTGAGGAAATTAAGAGAAGCTATCGAAACCAAGAGGCGGGGCAAGATCAGCAAAGGTATCCTCCTCCTGCAGGACAACGCTCCGGTCCACAACTCGCGTGTCGCCAGATCAGAAGCACAGGCGTGCGGCTATGAACTCTTCCCCCATCCCCCTACTCTCCTGACCTTGCACCCTCTGATTTTCACCTCTTCCCAGCCATGAAGTTGTTTTTGAAAGGAAAGCGTTTCCCAGATGATGCAGCCTTGATTTCTGAAGTCACGTTCAGGTTGGAGGACCAAGCTGGGTTCTTCTACAAAAACGGTCTCCAGAGCCGCATCAAACGATGGGAGAAATGCGTAACTCTGGGTGGTTCCTATGTAGAAAACGACTAATAACTGTGCCAAGTTTCGTTGCTCTACTGCAATGGGAAGTGGGTCAGGGGCATTACTTATTGAACGCCCCTCGTGTATATATATATATATATATATATATATATATATATATATATATATATATATATATATAATGCATGTATATATATATATATATATATATAATGTATGTATGCACACATGGGTGTGAGTGTATATATATATATATATATATATATGTGTGTGTGGTGTGTGTGTATATATATGTATATATGTGCACATACACATACATGCTGACATACGCACACTAATACACATATACGTGCATGCTTGCATGCCAACAGTATGCAGCATGGCGTAAGATGCCGGCTAACCAAGTTTGCGGCACTTTTTTCTGACTCGCAACTCTTTCTTCAGATATTTTACATAGACAGATAAAATCTTTGAGCGAAGTGTGCGTATTACGACGTCAATTTTTTTCTTCATTCAAATCAATTTGAATGATTACATTTCGAAAGACACCTCTGCTCATGAAATGTCAAGCAGCTAATACGATTTATAGCAGTGTTACAGAAGATAAATATATATTCACTCACCATCTTTCTCTTTCTCTCTTTCTATTTCCCCCATCTCCGTATATAAATGTAAAGTGTGTGTGAATGTGTGTACAAAAATAGAGTGGTAGAAACATTATATACATACCCACACACACACACACACATACATACATACACACATGAACATATATATATATATATATATATATATATATATATATATATATATATAATATATTTATATATATGTATGTATGTATATATATATTTATATATGTACGTATATATATATATATGAATATCATAAACAAATACATACATCTGTGTTTGTGTTTCTCTCTGTTTATATGCGTACGTAAGTATATAGATGTGTGTGTGTATATATATATATATATAGATAGATAGATAGATAGATAGATAGACACACACACATACATACATATATACATATATATATATATATATATATGTTTGTATGTAGGTATGTATGCATGTATGTATGTATATACGTACATGTATACTACACATATATATATGGATTTATAAGGCACATATATAAACACATATATAAACACATATATAAACGTGCATATACACACATATAAATGGATGCAAGCACACACACACACACATAAACACACACACACCACCAAACAACACACACACACACACACACACACATTAAACTCAGACAATGAATCACAGCTGCTCGTGACCTGTTCGTATGAATGCACGCCTGAAGGATTCATTCCATTTCATTGTTAAATCCTAATTCAACGCAGTACTGTTTGATGCCTACTCGCAGCATAAATAAATTACAAAATTTCTCATTTATCTCCAGTGTAAAGTAATTCTCTTCAGAACTATATAACCAATTGGAATCTAGAACACCGAAAATGAGAATTATAACAGAGTAATACAGAAAACAAGACAAAAAAATGGAAATATGTCATAAATCATGTGAAATAAACGGTATGTCTTGGTCAGCCGTGGCTGTGCTTTGCTTGGCCATATTTCATTTATGTTATTTGCCAATCCTTACGCCCATAACAGAGGTGACATGGAAACAACTTTTTCTTTGGAAATAAGATTATCTCTTAGGATAAAGATTATACGTCGCAAATAGGTTCTGAGATAAAACACATGGCTGATAATAATTTTTTGCGGGTCTGTTCTTAAGAGGAAAAACAGAAAGGAGTGACAGAATTATTGTAGACGAAGAGAATGAAGCAGGTGTTGGGTGCAACTAATAGCAAAACAATTTGCCAGATATGAAATTACATGTAATTTTATGAACAGGAGTTATGTCGCTAGTGGTACCAGTTCTTCCTTTGTCGATATCAACATGCGATAGTGGTTCCCTAACACTGTTAGTTCTGTTCGTATCCTACTGAAATGCCAATCGAAGGGCCGGCAGTTCTTGTTTTTTGTCAGACGCACTGCAATTCGTCAACAGCTCTCGAGTTGTTCTGGCTGCATGGTTGTGAATAATGTTACCTATTTCTTTACTACCCACAAGGGGCTAAACACAGAGTGGACAAACAAGGACAGAATAATGTTACCGTAGAGGAGATAGCTCTGATGATGTAAGCAAGCTGCAGAACCACTGAATGCAACGTGTGCAATTTTTTGTCACCCTTTTCAAGCCTAGCCAGGCTCATGGGCCCGGTTTCCCGGTTTCTGTGGCGTACGTGTTCCTCCCAGCTGGATGGAACGCCAGTCCATCGCAGCGTTACTCAAGAAACAGGAAGGGAGAGTGAAAGAAAGTTGTGGCGAAAGAGTACAACAGGGGTCACCACCACCCCCTGCCGGAGCCTCATGGAGCTTTTTAGGTGTTTTCGCTCAATAAACACACACAACGCCCGGTCTGGGAATCGAAACCGCGATCCTCCGACCGCGAGTTCGCTGCCTTAACCACTGGGCCATTGCGTCTCCACAACGTTTGCAATGCTGAATATGAAATCCTACCTTGAGCGAAATGATCCACAAAGATGACACGCCTTCAGTGACACCTCTAACTGAAACACGAAATCTCTCTTGCATTTATAATTCCCACTAACAGTTAAAACTGATAATTCGAGTAAAAGGACCTTAATAATCTGGTCGATTATCTTTCATCTCTTTATGTGGATGTGCATATATTATTCACTGAGATCATTTTGTTTTTGTAGTATGTTTATACTACGCCACTTTTCTATCATTAATTCATAGCTCTGGCTGAGTCATACCTGTACATGTCTCTCTCTCTTGGGTAAACTGTATATCGTTGTTTCTTCCAAACCTCTATATAAACAGTTACTTAATGTAGCCTGCTTGATTGCAGGTTTTTACTAGTTCCTGGTGAGAAGACTTTAATCTTTTAACCTGATAAGAAAAATCCTTCATAATCACTGCTGCGATTTAAATTTGTTATCACCGCGTACAGTTTTCTTTTTTTTTCTGCTATTGATCGTGATATAAATTCTCCATTCTCTTAAATTTGTTCGCTACTTCAGACTCTGTTTTGAATTTGTTGATTTCTCTCAAAGCAGGACACAGTTTTGATTGTGTTTATAGCTATTTGTATTGGATTTCTATAACGCTTTACCTTGTAATCTTTCTGTGGATATTTTACAATACTTTTCTAGTCACCTTAGATCCATACCTATCTGAATTTGTGATATGTGTAATCTTTCAGTGTCAGCGATTGGATGGTGTATTCTAAATGCAATTGTTGTTTTTAGTGTCTTAGTCTCTAGTTTTATTAATTCCCTTGCATCCAGTTTAGAATATCAAAATATAATCAATGGAACATCTAGAGTATTGATATCTTTAACTTACTGTTTGCATTTAGCTCTGTTACTTGTATTAATCTAGTACATTGCTTATATTCTTTCCTAAACTTTTCTTTCGTTTGTATATGTGTTGTATTCTAGTTTGTCGATTCCTATATATTTTTATGCCCATATTAGGTTTGATTCGTTTATTTTCGTATCATTATCTCACAAGATACTAGTCCTTTTAATTTTCTCTCTTCAAGATTTCCTAACAGTTTCTAACCCGAATCTCATCTCTCAGTTCCTCTGATAAATCTGTGTAATGTCTATAGCTGTGATTCAGATTATCATCTGCGATTTACAGCTTCAGGTTGTCCATATCTAGAAGATGGCTAGTTGTTCCCTTTATAAAATTTATGTACGAGTTCAGTCTGTTTTAACAGGTAGGTTAAAAGTGTTAGTGTCAGACAAAACAAAAGTGGAGAATAAGAGTCTCTCTAGAATACTGTAATCAGGATTGAGTTTTTTAAAATTCCATCATTTGTATCTATAGATTCTTTTGCCATTTCCTCGTGACATATTTTAATGTCTCTCCTTATAATTGGTTTTATTCATGGTTAATGTTTCTAAGATCCATGTATGAAAAACGTTGTCACAAAACAATCTATGCTACGCTCAGACCTTTGGTAGCCCTTCTTCTTCAGTCTTTGTTTGTGGCTTTGTCGATCAGTAATTCATATTCATAGCCAGATGAGTTTCTACGGCATCCTTTCTGTTCTTTAGTAAATGAGTTATTTTCAGGCATGATTTCCCCTCGGTGGTTAAGGCTTCGTCAGTTACGAGACGATACGTTTTCCCCTCAAAGTTAGAAAATACTGCGAGGCCTCTTTTATCTACTTCAGTCATTTGACGGCGTCCATGCTGGAGCACCGTCTTTAGACGAACAAATCGACCCCCAGGACTTATTCGTTGTAAGCCTAGTACTTATTCTATCGGGGTCTTTTGCCGAACTGCTAAGTTATGGAGACATAAACACACCAACATCGGTTGTCAAGCGATGGTGGGGGGATAAACACAGACACACAAATGCATACATACATACATACATATACGACGGGCTTCTATCAGTTTCCGTCTACCAAATCCACTCACAAGGCTGAGACTATAATAGAAAACACTTGATCAAGGTGCCATGCAGTGGAACTGACCCCGGAACCATGTGGTTGGGAAGTAAACTTCTAACCACACAACCACTCCGGCGCCTAAACAACTGGTGACTATCAACAATTCTAAAGTAAGTGAATCTGGAACAATGCTACTGTTGTTACATATACAAATGTCCTGGTTGGCATTCGAAACAAACACATCCGACAGATTGACGCGTACTCCTCATTTACACGCTCAACTTATAGTTCGCAGACGTAGTGCCTCCTCCAGCTTAGAACAAATGAAAGCTGAGATAAACACGTCTTATAATTTTTGTGAATCTCATCAATTTATTTTACTTGAGTGAAAAAGATTTATCTTTTCTATTCGGAGGAAATTAATATTATTTTTCATATTCACATCATCTTTAGAATTCTTGCAGTTTAAGTCTGTGAGAAAGATATGATAATTAATAGATGTCTTCTGTAAGACTTGGAATAAGACAAAAGATGTAGGCGAGAAATAACAGTCAAGAAATTTAACAGAATTATCTTCGTTATAAATAACCATAAATTTCTCCGTTGGATAATATAAAAGAAAACATGTCGCAGCTTTCATATATTTCTAATATTTCTTTGATAATTGAGTTGTTAG
>NC_043003.1:79538394-79575894 GCF_006345805.1 Octopus sinensis | reverse complement strand
TGTGGGCGGAGGACGGGACTCCGCGTTGCTGCAAGTGTGGCCTGAGAGGCCACATAAGAGCTAACTGCCCTCCCCCAGAGAAAGATATGGATGCGGAACCGCAAAGAGAGGCGGAAAAAGAGCAGAAACCAGAAGAGAAGTGGGTGGAGGGCAGAGCTCCCCGTTGCTACAAGTGTGGCCTGAGAGGCCATATAAGAGCTAACTGCCCTTCCCCACCAAAAGAAATGAATACAGAACCTCAAAGAGAGGTTGAAGAGGAGCGGAAACCAGAGGAGAAGGAGACAACAGAAGAGGAGGAGGATTCAAAAGAATGGAATGAAGTCAAGGAAAAGAGGAAGAGAAAAAGAAGAAGAAAACCAAACAGTGTTGAACCCCAACCCACCCCAACACCACCCGCATCCTCAGAGACCCACCCTTCCCCTGCAGACAGTGAACCCATCCACTCCCCACCAACAAGAAAACAAAAAAGAGAAACGTACGAGCAAGATACTAAAAATATACCTAGGCCCTACACCCTATGTATTTCAGGGAAAGAGGAAATAAAAGAAACTTTAACGGACTATCAATGGTGCGATAGGGGACAGAAAAGATGTGCAATAATCCCAAAGGAACAAGTGGAGGAATTTGTGGAAAGGTGCAAAGAGAAGGACTGGGGAATGTCTAAGGTGAACATAGATGAAGAGACAGTGAAGGAGCTAGAGGACAAACAAGGACAGACAAACGGATTAAGTCGATTATATCGACTCCAGTGCGTAACTGGTACTTATTTAATCGACCCCGAAAGGATGAAAGACAAAGTCGACCTCGGCGGAAATTGAACTCAGAACGTAACGACAGACGAAATACGGCTACGCATTTTACCCGGCGTGCTAACGATTTTGCCAGCTCACCACCTTGCTTAATCTAAATAATAAACCTCATTAGTTTTATTTAGAAATGACAAGTTAAATGCGATGTATATTACTTCTTTTCAAATAAATGAATCATATACATGTGTTCGAGAGAGGAATAGAGAGGAAAGCATATTTGTTTGGGATTAATAACTAAAGGACAGATAAGTGATGCTAGTGGATGGGGCTGTTAGCATCACTTTCATATCATTTTCAAAATTCATCTTTCATTTCTATGTAATCGTGATGTTCTATGTCCCCAGTGTGTGTAGCGTCCCCTCTGTGTAGCCCCTAGTGGGCAATAAAGAAAAGCTGAAGAGCCTCATATGATGCTGTCACTTATTCATCGATACTCAAAAACTGAACTTTCACCAACTGAATACTCACCATGTAGTGCCTTAATGCTTTTTGCTGGATTTTACCTCGAGAAAGGAACCCTGAGGAAGGAGGGCTGAATTTCGAATACTTCGTACAACCACTTTTCTTAAACGGCTTCAGGTTAGGAAAAAATTTTAATCGCCTCTTTCAATTTAGGTTTTTATTTTTCATGTTTATATTCGTATTTCATTGTTACGTTTATATTGGGTTGTCCGGAAAGTTCGTTCCGATTTTTAAAGGAAAGTAATGGTCGCTAAATACTTGCCATTGCATTTTTAATGAACCAAATCTGAACCATTTCGTTGCACAATACGTCTTCATCTTTCCTTCTTTACCCTCTTTCCAGAATTGGGGTGGTTTCAAGGCAAAGAATTCGTGAAGGTATCTTTTTACGTCATCTAAGGAATTGAAATTTTTACCATCAAGACTTTTCTGCAGAGACCTGAATAAGTGAAAATCCGAAGGAGCAATATCTGGGGAATAGGGAGAGTGGGGGTAACACATTACAGCCGAGCTGCAGCAATTTTTGTCTGGTTCCCAAAGTATCAAGTGCCGAAAATGAACTTTCTTATCTTTTATTTTAAAGGGTTACAGAATTAACACAGCTTATAGGAACATAAACCTTCTTCCACGAAAAAATAGCTTAAACTGTGCTCTAAATGGAGGTGTAGTCAAATCTTATTTTATGGACTCAAACATGTTCTAAAATAAGTCGAAAGATAAGCTACTATAAATCGGCACGAACTTTTCGGACAAGCCAATATTTCTATATTTTTATCATGAAACTCTTAACATAAATATGTGTATATTCGTTTGGAATTATACCTCATGTGCTACATCTGAATTTTCTTGTCTGAATGTTTTAAGACAAATATCCGAAATTTTTATCGTATACCACATTTTATTAATACTTAGCTCACATACGGAGACAAAAATGTTGTGCTATATACTGCAGGTTATCTATATATTTTTTTTTTTTTTTTTGCTGTAATATACGATGTTTGCTCTCGTGACTGGACTAAGGCTACGTTGTTTTCCCATTATTAATAAATTGTATAATAACATTAAATTATAACTTTATATGGTACATTTAGGCTCGTTGTGTAACCACACATTTTGGCCAAAAAAATTGCATACATATTACATGGTTTTTAAACTAATTTTGCCGGTAAATTTGAAACGTTTATATTACGTTCTGAGTTCAAATTCCGCCGAGGTTGACTTTGCTTTTCATCCTTTCGGGGTCGATAAATTAAGTACCAGTTACGCACTGGGGTCGATGTAATCGACTTAATCCGTTTGTCTGTTCTTGTTTGTCCTCTCTGTGTTTAGCCCCTTGTGGTCAGTAAAGAAATAAGTATTTCGTCTGCTGTTACGTTCTGAGTTCAAATTCTGCCGAGGTCGACTTTGCCTTTCATCCTTTCGGAGTCGATAAATTAAGTACCAGTTGCGTACTGGGGTCGACGTAATCGACCATCCCTCTCCCCCAAATTCCAGATCTTGTGCCGAAAGTAGAAAAAATTATTGACAGCTGATTTGTATGTATGCATGTATGTATTACGAATGTATGTATGTACGTGTGTGTATATGTATTTATGTACGCATGTACATACATACATACATACATACATATATACATATGTAGTTCCACTACTACACAAAAATGTTACTCTAGCTCAGACACACGCACGCACGTACATACACACAGCGCGCGCGCGTTCTCGTCTGCTTTTGACGTCATTTGGCACTTTCGACGACTGATGCTGTTGGTTTTTTTTGTTGTTTTTTTTTTTTTTGCTATTTAAATTTTATTTTAAATCACCAGTTTTAAAAGTTTAGCAAAATAGGGAAGCCTACAGAAGTCTTGCTTTAATCCATCGGATAAAAGTGTCTATTTCTCCATCTTCTCTTTGATATTTTTGTGTAAAGAGTTATAGAATTCGTTTTCTTTTTAGTTTGTTTGTAATTTCTTCCTGCGTGTGTGTATGTGTGTGTGTGTATGCGTATGTGTGTGTGTGTTTTCTTTTTTCTTTGTTATCATTCCCTTAGAATGCGATAAGATAACGCTACCTATTTCCATTATAAACAGGCGAACCCATATAAAATACTGTTTATATACTTACAGCGTCATTCTTCCAATTTTGTTTTCTTTATATATCATTATTTATTTACTTACAGCGTATTAACTTACTGAATTATTTTCGTTGGAACAGGCCTTAATCTAAGAAAAGCTTCAGCAGATCATTCGTACAAAAGCAAACCCATGCTCACACATAAACCAACATACATATAACAGGCTTACATATATTAAAAACAAGCAGTCGGGCAGGCACCACACAAAAAAAATTAAGAACAGAAATATAAGCGCACAAAAACCCTCACTTCATCCAAAGTCGGTGGAGTTGAGGCAAAACATCTATGTATATCATGTTTATTACCAAGACTAAATTCTTCATGTTTATTACGAACACTGAATTCTGATTCGTCCTCATATAATGCAGATAAATTTTCTGCTTTTAACGAAAGCAAAATTCTAAAGAAACACTGGCGTTTCTAATTTTACCTGTAGTCTTCTGTTTCATATCTCATTTTATTTTTGTAATTCGGGAAAAAGCTCTGGCTTTAAGTAAAGTAAATGATACTTTAAGCCAATGTCCTGTAAAGAATGCTGTTTTATGTGCATGTGTGTGTGTGCATACATATATAGATACAGATGTGTCCGGGGAGAGTCATTCTCGGTGAATGTGTTAAATTATAAGACACTAAAAGAGAATGGCTCTCTGCAGATACAACAGAATATGCTTCAACACACGAAGTCACATAAAGAATCTTACAAACCAAATCCAAAAATGAAACATATATACATATATACATACACACACACACACACACATATATACGTTTGTGTGTGTGTATGTGTGTGTGTGTGTGTGTGTGTGTGTGTGTGTGGTAAGGAGAGTGATTTTCATTTTTGGGATGAGAAACAAATTTTGCCATAGGATGAATGAATTCAGCTGAACATGAGAGATCCTTACTCCTAGTTTATATATATATATATAGGTGAGAAAGTTTATATATATATATATATATATAAGATGTAAAACTCTGATATAACACCTGTGACGTACATACGATCAGACGTTTAATAAACATATTCTTAGCCGTGCTATCAAAAACAAGTCCATCAGTTTGTTAGATCGTATCTTGATTGTACCCATAGTTGAAAAGATTATTTACATTGCAATGCAAAGTTGGTTGTACGTATTAAATTACCATAGCACTGATGTAGCGTATAAGAGAATAAAATTGTAAGGTAACAATCGTATGGCTAAATATATTCTTAGCTTTGCTGTGAAAGACAAGCCCCAAATCTAAATTATTGAGCTCTCAACCAACGGAAAGCGAGATCGATTTGTGTGTGTGTGTGTGTAAGCGTGCCTGCAAGTGTATATAAAGAGAGGGAAAAAGAGAGATGCCAGTACCTTCAAAGCTTAACCTGAATAATCCTTTCAAATTTTGACTCATAGCCAGCAAATATGAGGGAAACGGAAGGCAATTACAACGAACCTACTGCCCAACTTGCGTTGAACTCAGGACTTGAAGCTAAAAGAAATGACGTTCACCCTATTTGAAAGTCCTCTCCGTAAAGGTACAAAAGATATGAGGCCCATATGACATCAGGACAGTATTCAAAAGTAATAGAACACTCTGCAAATATCTCCTTCGAGTAAAACCACCAATAGAAGAGAATATGACCAAAGACTGCGTGTACTCCATCCTATTCGGCTGTGGTAGGTTATACAAAGGCGAAACATGTCACCCCTCAAAATAAAGGTAGACGAACATCGCAAAGCTGTGACATGAGGAGATATTCTTAAATCTGGTATATCTGATCATGTATGGAAAAACGGAGACCACCTCCCCCTATGGGATGAAGTTAAACTAAAAGACAGAGAACACCACTGGAAAATACGAAAACTGAAAGCAGCAGCACGTATAATTCTTTACTAGCCACAAGGGGCTAAACACAGAGAGGACAAACAAGGACAGACAAACGGATTAAGTCGATTAGTGCGAAACTGGTACTTTATTTATCGAACCCGGAAGGATGAAAGGCAAAGTCGACCTCGGCGGAATTTGAACTCAGAACGTAACCACAGACGAAATACCTATTCCTTACCACCCACAAGGGGCTAAACACAGAGAGGACAAACAAGGACAGACAAACGATTAAGTCGATTATATCGACTCCAGTGCGTAAAAGGGTACTGATTTAATCGACCCCGAAAGGATGAAAGACAAAGTCGACCTCGGTGGAAATTGAACTCAGAACGTAACGACAGACGAAATACGGCTACGCATTTTACCCGGCGTGCTAACGATTTTGCCAGCTCACTGCCTTGTTTAATCTAAATAATAAACCTCATTAGTTTTATTTAGAAGTGACAAGTTAAATGCGATGTATATTACTTCTTTTCAAATAAATGAATCATATACATGTGCTACGCGTAGTACATGTGTTTGTATTAATGTGTTCCTACGTGCCAATTAATATGTTGAGTGACGTCATTCATTGGATTATGTATTTTAATAAAGAAATCGTGACGGATTACTAAAAACTAGTTGATTGTTTATCTGAATGAGACGAACGACTAAACTGATGGTTATCAAATAATTCAAAAGAAATAATGTTAGAAAATCAATAGCCCCTGCTAATCATTTTATAACGTATGTACTGTAAAGCTTTTTTTTTATATTTCGTACTTTACAATTCATATATTCAAGACGTTGTAGCATAATTCTACTTTACCAAAGAATGAAAAGTAATATCGTTATAATATAATTCCTTGAGATTCGATTGCACTGGAGATATGACAGTATTAGCGTACGGCTGAATATCTTCTAGAATGTTAAATCCTGCTGTCAAAAGGAGGATAATAATACCATCAAAACTGTGCTAATGTTGGTAAGGACAAATGAACAGACAAATTGATGAGATAATTCGGCAATTCAGCATTCAGTACAGGAAGATCTTTTTTTTTTTTTTCATTTTTTTTTTCTTTTTTTCTTTTTTTTTTTCAATTTATCATAGAAATAATAAAGCAGCTTTCGATTGTGGCGTGTTAGAAGTCTTCGTAATAAACGGACAGATTGTAGCTGATTTGAAGCTAAAAATACCAATAAAAAGTCGGACTGTCAGAAGGTGCTTTTGACTTTTGGTATGAAATTCCCTGCTTCATTTGAAACTGCAAATAAAAGGAATGTCTTTAACAATACGCAGACGATACATTTCTTTTTGACGATACATTTCTTCTTCTTCTTCTTCTTCTTCTTCTTCTTCTTCATCATGATCATGATCATTATCATTATCATTATTATTATTATTATTATTATTATTATTATTATTATTATTATTAGTTTTACTATTAAGACGGCGAGCAGGCAGAAACATTAGTAGACCGGGAAAAATACTTAGCAGCATTTTGTCCGTCTTCACATTCTAAGATCAAATTCCGCCGAGGTCGACTTAGCCATTTATCCTTGCAGGATCGGTAAAGTAAGTACCAGTTGAACACTGAGGTCAATGTGATCGGAGTATTGGAGCGGTTCCAAGCAGTGCTGTTTTCTGCAAGTGCTCCACCCTTATTGCATCCTCTATTTGTTCCAGTTACTTCTCGAGATTTTTGCTCACTTTTCCAGGGCTCCAACAATTATTGGTACCACTGCTACCATTTTTCATCGACCACGACTGCTTAACTTCCGAAGCTTACCTGTCATATCTCTCGACTTTTCTTTCTTCCTTATCGCATACCTGTCGACTCCAGTACTTAATTTTGTCAAGCATAGTACTTACTCTATCGGTCTCTTTTGCTGGACTGATAAGTTATGGGGACGTAAACACACCAGCAACGGTTGTCACTCAGTAGTGATGTAACAGACACAGACATTAACACACACACACACACACACACACACACACACACCACACACACACACACACACACACACACACACATATATATATATATATATATATATATATACACATAACAGGCTTCTTTCAAAATTTCCGTCAACCAAATCCACTCACAAGTCTTTGGTTGCCCCCAGGCTATAGTAGAAGATACTTGCCCAAGGTGCCTTGCAGTGGGACTGAACCCGGGGCCATGTGGTTGGGAAATAAATCCTTTTAAAAAGTAGCCCATGTTCGTCTATAAAATAATAAGTCGACCACTGACTTAATCGAGTCAGTATTGGACATCCAACAAAGAGGTTAACAGTTCTTACCCTGTTGTGTCCACAGCGTTATGTCCGCAGACCGAACACCTAAATCATTTTTGATGAGCCCAAACTAACTTCAAATATTGGTTTCAAATTTTGGCAGGATGCAAGTCCATTGCATGGACCTCAGTGCTCGACTGGTACTTATTTTGTCGACTTCGAAAGGATGTAAGACAAAGTCGACATCGGCGAAATATGAACTCAGAACGCGAAGACGGACAATGCCACTAAGCATTTCGTCTGGCATGGTACCGATTCTGCCACCACGCCACCTTAACTAACTCTAAATATTAAAATCTTCTACTGCAACCGATTCTGCCATGTCCACTTTCACAACACATTATCACTGACATTCTACAAACTATAGCCGTATCGACCGGTTTAGTAAATACTGGATACATATACTGGAAAACAATCGACCACTACACACACACACACACACACACTTCTCTCTCTTCTTCTTCTCTCCCTCCAGTCGGTCTTGTACCTAAGAAGGAAATCGATAGTTTCAGTCTTTTCTGGTTTTAAGTTTAGGAAATTTAAAACCGGAATGACAAATATCTACTCAAGATTATTTATTACATAGCAATAGTAAAAGTTGTATGTATTCACCTTAGTCACTAACGAGATTTAGTAACTTCTGCAGCTCTATCTGGTTTACATCTTTTAAAATATGATCTTTGTGCAGATTAATAACAAGAAGGAGCAAATTCCAAATATACTCGAAGCTGCTTAACTAACTCTGCTTAATAATAATAATAATAATAATAATAATAATAATAATAATAATAACCACCATCACCACCACCATCATCATCATCATCATCAGTTTTTCAGTCTTTGTTTTATACTATGGTGAAATTAAGCTCGACGTAACACAACCTTGGTGTCTGCAAAATATTTAGCGGAGATATTTTCCTTATTTGCTTATATGCATAATCCTATACATACCGTAATCTTCATGCTGCAAGAATTCTATTAAACATTCCACTGCTAAAACTATATCTTACAATATTCAAAGTGTGTGAGAATTATCTGCTCCATTATGTTATGAAACCTTCCTTTAATATAACAGTGAACGGAAAGATACCATCTGATCAATACACTCTGCTAGTCCAAATTCTACTACATACATGGTGTTAATCACATTAACCAAAATCCTACTACAACATATTAATATACGTATATATTTCTTTACTACCCACAAGGGGCTAAACACAGAGGGTACAAACAAGGACAGACAAACGGATTAAGTTGATTACATTGACCCCAGGGCGTAACTGGTACTTAATTTATAGACCCCGAAAAGATGAAAGGCTAAGTCGACCTCGGCGGAATTTGAACTCAGAACGTAACGGCAGACGAAATACGGCTACGCATTTCGCCCGGCGTGCTAACGTTTCTGCCAGCTCGCCGCCTTATATTGATATACGTATAACCAATACTCTATTATTTCATACTTCTACTAACGAAGACTGCACTTCGAGAAGATAATCAGAAGCGAGGAGCGGACAGTTAGGCGGAGCACAAAGCTATCTGAGTGACTGTTGCTGCTGTTATTATTGGTGGAGGTAGTGGTGGTGGTCGGGGTTGGGTTATATTGTTTAGCTCAGCCATGGACAACATACGGCCTGCGGGACTTTCTAAATGGCACGCCTTATAAAAATTTACTTTGTATTTTTTAGCAGAGTGGCCCCGCCAGATGATGAGTCATGTATCATGCAGCCCGCTTCTTGAAAAGGGATACCTGTACCTGATTTAACCCTTGATCGATCATGATTTAGAGGACCTGAGATCAAAAGGCATTCCAGACCGGGCCACCTAAGTTTTTTAAGTTTATCTAGTGCATCATTTTACTACTTAAACTGATAGAATGCGATTTCAGAAAGATTTAACTGTTGTTTCTGGTAGGTTGAGTGACCACGTACAGGCTCCCACTTTTGGCTCATCTCTATCCAAATTAAATCCATATATACAAACAAAATGCATCCAATAAACTAATAAAGGACTCGTTGGTTCTACAATGTTACCACTTTCTTACAATAGCGAATCAGAAATATGAAACCAAAATCCCACCCGTATCTTCATGTTCTACTTGATTTATCATCTGATCAATTGGAGACTCTTTAAGAGCATGTACTGATATCTCGTGTACTTGTTCTTATAAAATCGGAACCAAAGCGCAGGAGTGGCTGTGTGGTAAGTAGCTTGTCTACCAACCGCATGGTTCCGGGTTCAGTCCCACTGCGTGGCACCTTGGGTAAGTGTCTTCTACTATAGCCTCGGGCCAACCAAAGCCTTGTGAGTGGATTTGGTAGACGGAAACTGAAAGAAGCCCGTCGTATATATGTATAAATATATATATATATATATATATATATATATATATATATATTATATATATATATGCGTGTGTGAGTTTGTGTGTCTGTGTTTGTCCCCTAGCATTGCTTGACAACCGATGCTGGTGTGTTTATGTCCCCGTCACTTAGCGGTTCGGCAAAAGAGACCGATAGAATAAGTACTGGGCTTACAAAAAGAATAAGTCCCGGGGTCGAGTTGCTCGTTTAAAGGCGGTGCTCCAGCATGGCCGCAATCAAATGACTGAAACAAGTAAAAGAGTAAAAGAGTAAAGCCAACAGGGACTGATCTTCGGTGAAAAGTTTGAAGGAAGTAGTAGCCTTAGACAGTAACATTCAAAAGAGTCAACCCTGCACTTGGTTCTCTGTCTCTAATGAACAACCAAGAAACGAGATGAGAAATTACACACACAACTAAAATGGCAAATATAAAGGCAAGTCAGCATGGCCGCTTCTATGTGGCTACTAGAAACAGGAGTTAAATATAATCAAATCAAATTAAGTAATCTAGCCAAAGCTAGAATCCTTCTAGTCATAAATCTACTCAACGAAGGGAGATCTAGAGTTAAACAACAGCATAGGAAGATGGTTACATTGATAGTCTTAAATGACCGTAAGGTCGATAACAACGATAGAATTACTTGTTTACGTAGAGTACCTGAATTAGAAATATGAAGTCGGTATGTTAATCCTTTGTGGAGTTGAAAAACATCATTGAACCAAAATGTATAAGACGTATCTTCAATAAACTAGATACTGGAAAGTTGAAAGATCAGTGAAATGATTTTATCATTTGTACCAAATAAGAATAGAGGAGAATAGTTTGAAGTTGCACAAGAAAGAGTAGTTAAATTCCTTTAAATCACACCTTGTCGTCTGAAAAAAAGGAAGGATAAATTGCTGTGTAGTCTTAGATATGCAAAAATACTAGAAGGTCACAGTTCAAATACCTTCCAATATGAGTCTTTTCAGTCAGGGCTGGCCCGGGGAGTTAAACAACAGTGTCATGTTGAAGTGTACTTCATGATCATAAGCAAGCGAGGGAGGCTCTATGTGATCGCACAACTTGATAAAAAATTGTCACAATTCTTCTTCAAACAACGGATACCTTTTTGAAAAAAAACATATTCGAAAGGAAGTCCAGAAGTACTGAAAAGAAACACGGGGATGTAGCAGTTTGAATGTTCTTGATCGTAGGCCTGCTCGATCGGAGCAACAACAACAACAACAACAACAACACAACAGCAGCAGCAACAACAACAACAACTACAAACAAACAAACAAACAGTAGTCTTACTATATTGTCAAGTACATCCTGCCCTGTTTATATTTGAAATGTCCAACAGGAAGCATTATCAAATTCCTCATTACTTTAAGTCAGGTGTCACGTGTGTTATGAAGCGAGATAAAAATAAAATCAGATGAGATCATCCATGCAATTAGTAGACAAAAACCTCATTTACTTGCTACTAATTAGATTTTAAACGCCGCTAAGTATGTATAAAATTTTAAATCAGCAAGCATGGGATGGAATTTTTTTAACAATATAGACAAAGCAGACTCGAGTGCTTCTAGTTCTTAAGGCCAACTGATGAACGCAAAGGACATGTTTTGGCCTTGTTAAATCTCCTCCACGAAGCACATGGTCTGTAATATATTGCTTTAATTCTTCATAATCGTTGTATGAGCTCTTTGGGAGTTGCCATTTTAATTTCCTGTTCTTATATTTATTCGATGGTGGATAAAAAAGTTTGGTACTTTCCTACCCATTAATCTTCCAGTATTAAGCTTTCTTTCTCATTCAGCTCATAGAGGGCCGGTAAAAGAATTGTTGGGGCCACGATAAGACTACTCATTTCGTTACCCCTTTATGTAAGTGAATCGGAGAGGGTGTGATAAAAAAGAATGCAAGCGAGAGCGAATAAGAGAGAAAAGGCGAGACAGAAAGAGACGTAGAGAGTGTGTTAGAGAAGGAAAGAATATCGACTCCAAGAATTTGACTGGTGCTTTATTTATCGACTCTGGATGGATTAAAGGAAAATATGGATCCGGTAAGATTTGAAATCAGAACGGAGAGAGCTGGACGAATTACGGCAAGCCATTCCATCCGGCATTTCAGAATAAATAATAGTGTGCTTCTCTCTTCTGCATTCTAGAGAGTTGCGTTTCAGTGTTTGGAGATTCAAGAAACTACACCCACTGACTACAAGATATTTCGTTTTAAGAATAGTACCCTACCACCACCACCATCACCACTACCCCTGACTTCAAGGACATTCTTTTTGAAAGCAGACATCGTTTGGTACTTGATTTCGAGGAAACTAGAAATCAAAACACAGAGTTAGTTTTGAGACCCCCAAAATTTAGATCAATTACTGAAGCCGTTCCTAATGTAAGAGTGCTGCTATTTTTCTAGTAATTATATTTGTTCAAGAATATTTAGGGTACAGGGAGCTTTTTTCTTTCTTTATTTCTTTCTTCTTTCTTTCTTTCTTTATTTATTTATTTATTTATTTATTTATTTATTTATTTTGTTTATTTTGCAATTGATGATACAAGTGTTCACTGTTACCTTGCATGATCGAACTTAGAGCTACCTGCTTCTGATGAGAATTTAACCACGGGGTCATACCCACATCAGTAGTGTATACGATAAGAAAAATGAGACAATGTTTTCAACATTACTGCCGGATCTCTACTTCTCAGAAGAATCTCGTAATCCAGCTTGATATCTTACAGAACGAGTTAGTTAACGTAGCTGTGGTGGATGCTTTATTAGGCATACAGACTCCAAAGTTCCAGATGATTTTCAATGTCTCCTGCAAGAAATTTCATTAAATAGCTCCTCCCTGTATAGTAGACTACGAAATTACCTTTAGTTGAACTTAAACCATCTTCAGTTTTCAAAGGGCGCTTTCGACGGTGCTGACGTGTGCGACCTCGTTGGTTTCTTCGTTCTAGATGTACTCAGAAAGAAGCTCCCTTCCACTAGCTTTGACCTCCACGGGGATGATTCGCCTGCAATATCAAGAAGGGCAAATGGTCACATGCTAGATAAGCTTAGAAAGAACTTCATCAGTACCGTGAATTCCTTTGGACTGAAGGTCGCGATAGAAACCAACCTGAAAACGGTTGATGTCCTTGATATGACCCTGGACTTAGAGTCCAGTGCCTATAAACCCTTTAGGAAGCCGAATGAGAAGCTGTCAGATATTAACACAGGTTCCTCTCATCCAACCATAGTTTTCAGGAACCTCGTAAAGGGTGTCAGCAGAAAAATCTTCAACTTGTCTTCAACCAAAGAGATTTTAATATACTGCTCATGTAGAGGTAACACACGTTTACACTGAACAGCCGCTGTAACGCGGAATTCGTTGTATACGAGGTAGAGGTAACAGCAAAGGACCAAATGGGCAACCAAACTTGCGGAAGTGCGTAGGAGCAACAGAAGACCCCTTCAGAACCTGCTATAATACAAGTCTTCTTTCAACATCCTGGAGAGACGTAACGCTACAACCCTGGCAAGCACGTATGGTCATTGAAAGAAAGCGCCACCGAGTACAGCATAAAGAGAAAGATTCTAGAGAAATGTAAAGTGTACTTCAATAGGCAGCAGGAAGTGCAGATTATGCCTGGGTGAGAAAAGAGCGATTTTAAAGTGCTCCCAGCAGAAGTGAAATTTTTAATCTTTACCCACATGAAATGAAGTGCAGCCTGTCATAAATGCGTGCCTCATCATGACTATAATCACCAGTCCCCTAACTTCGGCCTTCCACCAAAACTTGAGAGTTCGGCAAAGAGTTTGACGGGAACATACACTTTGTAAAAAACTAAAAACAGCATGATATACATTTGCGAATGCCTGATTTGAATTAAACGGGTAACGTATTGTATGTGAAATAATGTGAAGTACATTTTTTGTATTAAAATGTTTTATTTCGGAGATATACCAAGCGAAGCAAACTTAAGTAGTGAAAATACAAATTGCAATTATTTCAAACTGCGGGACACTACAAGACGAAAAATAAGAAAAAAGAATATAGCACTTGTATTCCAAAGGTTCGATGAGAGGGATCAGAAGGATAGGAAGACGGGATAGAAGAGAATAAAGACAGAAGGAAAGAAAAGAAAGAATGAAATTGAAAACTGAAATGATAAAAAAAAACCGAGGACCTGAAATGAATGCTTGGCAGGAGCTGAAAAAAACCAAGTCGTACTAGACACTAGTCAAGTAGAAAAAGGATGGGTGATAAAAAATCTGGATGGTCATGTGGCACCAAAAAGTGAAGGGAAGAAGGCCAACTGAGAGGGGTAGGGAAGGTTTGAAGAAGAGCAAGTACGAAGAAAGAGGAGGTGCGATGAAAGAAGGGGAAAAAGATAATCAGCAAGTAGTTGATAGAGGTAGACAGAGAAAGAATGGAAAGTAGTAAAGAGAGAAATGCTGCAGATGGATAGAGATGGCTAATAGAAACAGATAAGAGAAGAGAAAGGTTGAGAAGTAGATGGAAAAGAGAGATAATGTCGACTGGTGTGTCGAGTGCCACTGAGGCGAAATAGAAGTGGGTGCGTGGGATTATATTGACTAATAACCATAAAATGTTGCACAGAAAGTCGACGTTATAGCCACACAGGGCTGCACACAGACGGGACAAATTACAAGGTAGAGCTTTTCGTTTTGGGGATAAAAAAAAAAGGGAGTTTGGTTTTCGATCATCAGGGATCGTAAAAGGAAAGAAAGAGGAAAGCAAAAAAAAAGGGTGGAGATCAAAAATAAAAGGAAAAAGAAAAAAATCGATCAATAGGGATCGTTATCACAGAAATGTCAATATAAAGTGTAAAGGGGGGGACAGGTGAGGTTTACCCGTGGAAAGAAAAGCCTACGGAAAAGACGACGGTAACCTCGGTCAATGAAGTCACATGTTATATTTTTTTTTACAAATAAGCAACTCCCTGTATTAATTTTTACGGTTCATAGGATCATAGTCAAGGAGGCTTCGTCATTCATAAGTGCCATCCTTGCTACATTCACCCATTTATTTTAGATAGATAGATAGATAGATAGATAGATAGATAGATAGATAGATAGATAGATAGATAGATAGATAGATAGATAGACAAACAGACGGACGGGCGGATGGATGGATGGATGGATGGAGTGATAGTGAATTTGCTTTTAGAAGTTGAAATGTATCGCAAACATATTTTAACCTAAAGTTCGCGTGTGTATATGTATTTACAGTATTTCATAGAAGTATGTACACCCACCAAAAAATTCAGTAAAATTGTCATTACTTTGATAACATCGAAGCAAATAAAATTAAATTTATGCTGAATAAAATATATTATACATGCAAACATTATACAAATTTGGAACACAAAACAATAAACATTTTCAAAGATATGAACGAAATATTAATTTTCAAACGTTACAAAAATATGTACATCCTAAAGAAAATTTGCTATATTCAACATTTTTTTCCACTTTTTTTAATTAATTCCGATATTGCTGATAATTTCAATTCTAATAAATTATTTCTCCTGGCATTTTTGCACCAGTAATTGTTATTGCATCTGTAGGAATTCTGATTTGTGTACCGTAGTGAAAATTTTCTTCATTGTGATTAGAATGGCACCAAAAGGAAAAGAATTGTCTGAAGATTTGAAGAAATTATTTTTAATTTACTCAAGAATGGTTTAGGATACAAGTTAATTAGCAAACGAGTGGCTGTGTGGTAAGTAGCTTGCTAACCAGCCACATGGTTCCGGGTTCAGTCCCACTGCGTGGCATCTTGGGCAAGTGTCTTCTGCTATAGCCCCGGGCCGACCAATGCCTTGTGAGTGGATTTGGTAGACGGAAACTGAAAGAAGCCTGTCGTATATATGTATCTATATATATATATGTATGTGTGTCTATGTGTTTGTGTGTCTGTGTTTGTCTCCCTAGCATTGCTTGACAACCGATGCTGGTGTGTTTATGTCCCCGTTACTTAGCGGTTCGGCAAAAAGAGACCGATAGAATAAGTACTGGGCTTACAAAAGAATAAATCCCGGGGTCGAGTTGCTCGATTGAAGGCGGAGCTCCAGCATGGCCGCAGTCAAATGACTGAAACAAGTAAAAGAGTAAAAAGAGTATATTAGCGTAAACACAGTTGCCAAAGTAATTCAGAAGTTCAAAGCTACTGGACAGCTAAGCAATAAACACCATCTAGGTCGCACGTGATATTCGCCACGTTGCATGATAGACTTTGCATGACAGACGACAGGCGTCGTACAGTTTCATCTCTGGCCCAAGAAGTGTCTTCTGTTAATGGAAAGTGTCTTCTGTTAATCCGCCCAAACAGTTCGTCGCAGTTTGAACCAGTGTGGTCTTCATGGACGCATTCCTCGTAGGAAGCCTCTCTTCACTACCAGGCATAAATCAAGTCATCTTTCTTTTGCAGAAATCTACGTAAGTAAGGAGGAGTTTTGGAATAAAATTCTTTTCTCTGGCGGGACTAAAATCAACTTGTTTGGGTCAGATCGTATTCAAAGAGTATGGCTACGATCTGGTGAAGATAATAGAGACAAATGCACCGTGCCTACCGTGAAAGTGTTATGCCTTGGGGATGCATGAGTGCAGCTGGTGTGGAAGGACTCACATTTATTAAGAGAAAAATAGATTCAAATCTTTATAGTGACATATTGCAGAAAACAATGTGAAAGGCATCAAGGAACTAAGAAGACATTCCGTGTTCCATGATAATGACTCTAAAGAGACTTCAAAGATGACGACCAAGTTTCTGTCAGAGAAAAAGGTAAAGGTATTGCTTAGGTTTATGATGTCACCTAATTTAAACCCAATAGAACATCTGTGGGGTGTTTTGAAAAGGAAGGTTGAAGAGAAAAAACACCGCAATGTAACACAAATGAAAGACATCATTCAGGATGGAGATCGTTTTCATCAGTTATATGCGGAAATTTAGTCGACTCTATGCCCAGAAGACTTTAATGCAGTTATTGAAAGCAAGGGTGATCACATCAAATATTGGATATAGCAAATAATCCTTTAGGGTCTACATATTTTTGTATCGTTTGAAAATTAATGTTTTGTTCATATCTTTAAAAATGTTTATTGTTTTTTGTTCCAAACTTGTATAATATTTGCATGTGTAATTTTTTTTTTATTCACCATAAATTTCGTTTGACTTACTTCGATATTATCAGAGTAATGGCAATTTTAGTGAAATGTTTTAGGGATGTACATGCTTCTGTGCTCTGAGATACTGTATTTATATACTTACACACACACACACACACACACACACACATATATATATATATATATAATATATATATATATATATATATATATGTATATATTCACACACACACACAAGGGGGGACTCAAAAGCAACCAGAATTTTACAATATTATTTTTTTCACTAAGATTTACATGTTTACACTTTTATCTCCTTCAAAGTATTCTCCATTTGAAGCAATGCATCGATCTAGACTCGTTTTCCTCTTTTCAAAACAGTGCTGGATCTCTTGTGAAGAGATGCCTTTTAACGCCTGCGTCATTTTTTTTTTTTTTTTTTTTCACCTTTTCCACATTTGCAAATTCCCTAGCACTAGTTTTCGTCGCCAATGTTAACCTTCGAAAAATGGTCCGGATCAACTTCAAACTGTCCTTTGGTCTTCCGTGAGTAAGTGAGGCACAAATTTTGCTGCATGTCATTTCACTTTCATTTCCGCGCTCAAAATTTGTTGGCAGGAGCTCCAGGACCTGCCAGTCATATCAGCAAGTTAGTCAATTGATCGTTGACGGTCCTCCAAGATCAGTTCATGAATTTTCATGATGCCTTCATTCGTTCGGTAAGGTCGAAGGCCGCCCTAAACGAGGTTGGTCTTCAAGCGACAAGTGACCATTCCTAAAGCTTGAAAAC
Organism: Octopus sinensis; assembly: GCF_006345805.1. Taxonomy (NCBI): domain Eukaryota; kingdom Metazoa; phylum Mollusca; class Cephalopoda; order Octopoda; family Octopodidae; genus Octopus; species Octopus sinensis. The sequence continues at coordinate 79,558,059 of NC_043003.1, read as the reverse complement.
CACTCCTAAACTTGTGTTTTGCTTATGTAAGCTTTTTGAAGCATAACAAAAATAACAACTGTTTCGGCCGCCTTTTCCCCAGTAGAAAACAGAATTTCACGGAAGTACGCTGTTTCTTCGTTTCAGCCTTCGCAAACATCGACAATGTTGTGTGCCTTGACATTGGCTAGCGTTGCTTATATGAACTGTGCGTCTTATCACAGATAAATGGGTGAAGTTCATAAATTTGTTTACAGTCGGCACAATTATCATGGAGTTGTGAGGTATGCATTCAGATGAACGTGGACAGTGGAAGGAACAAAGGTATGATTCTTCATTAATTAGAGTAGTAGTAGCAGTAGTTGTGGTAGTAGCAGTAGAAGAGGATGACAATGGTGATGATGGATCGCTTGTGTTATTCTGAGAGTGAGGAACTTGAGTGGAGCTAGGGGCTGTATTGTTTAATCGTATTTAGGACTGGCTGGCTACAGATCTTGTTTAGTTCTGGTAAGGGTAGTAGCAGTAGAACATGGTGGCAATGATGATGATGGGTCAGGTGTAGTATTCTGGGAAAATTAGGAATGCGGATGGCTGGACTGTGAAGGACTGTTGATTGTGGAGTTTAATAAGTCATCAATTGTGCTAGTATTGAGGAGTGGCCGGGACTGTTGGCCATGTTGTTGTTCCTGCTGTTGTCATACAGGGTGCGGTGATTAAATTACGCAAAAATTAAAATAACACTGACATCTCATTTTCCCAGATATATTTACCAAAATTACATAAAAAATATCTTTACTAAGGAGTAAATTTATTCAATAAAATCACCGTTGGCTCCAACCACGGCCTTCAGACGACTTTCGTATCTCCTGCAACTCTTCTGGACGGTCTCCTTGTTTAAGTTGGTGAATGCTGCCATAACCCTTGCTTTCAGTTCATCTCTGGTGTTACAAGGAGTTTTGTTGGTCTCACGCTTAACTGCGCGCCACACATAATAATCAAAGAGATTGCAGTCTGGGGAGTTTGGTGGCCAGATGTTAGGGGTGATGTGGTCGCAGAAATTGTCTGACAGCCACGGCTGGGTTCTCCTGTTTGTGTGGCATGGTGCAAAGTCTTGTTGTCAGGAGCCATCCTCTTGATCCACCTTTCCAGCAAGCACCCTCTTGGCCCAGGGCAGCTCTACCTCCTCCATGCACTTGATGTACGCCTCCGTGTTGAGTCTGAGGCCGTGTGAGTAGATGAATGGAGGCATAATGTCGCCATCACTAGTGATCACTCCAAACATCATGATGTTGACTGGATGTTTGATTTTCATCACTCTTAGTACATGTTCTCAGATTGCACTGTCCTCAGATTGATACCCAAACACGCTAAAATGTTCGTACTGGAACTTCCGGCGCGAATACCAAGCAGTACAGCACGTCGTTTCCAAATTTCTGGCAGAGTGAATTACGCCATGCTACTATTTTCTCACAGACGATGCCCGACTGACCCTATCATCCTGTGTAGTCGACAAAATTAAAAACAAACAATGCGCATGCGTGGAATTAATCTATAAAATGGCGACAATTTACCCATCGCAGCCTGTATAGACTTGATGTTGACGCTGCTTTAGTTCAGTAATATATCTTTCTAGGGAATTCCCTTGGGAATTTTATGACCATCTTCGTCAGTAAACATTTTGGTTTCTTTTTTTAATATATTTTTGTCCTTTGTTCTTATTTTACTCTTTTTACTCTTTTTACTTGTTTCAGTCATTTGACTGCGGCCATGCTGGAGCACCGCCTTTAGTCGAGCAAATCGACCCCGGGACTTATTCTTTTGTAAGCCCAGTACTTATTCTATCGATCTCTTTTGCCGAACCGCTAAGTAACGGGGACATAAACACACCAGCATCGGTTGTCAAGCAATGCTAGCGGGACAAACACAGACACACAAACACACACATATATATATATATATATATATATATATACATATATACGACGGACTTCTTTCAGTTTCCGTCTACCAAATCCACTCACAAGGCATTGGTCGGCCAGGGGCTATAGCAGAAGACACTTGCCCAAGATGCCACGCAGTGGGACTGAACCCGGAACCATGTGGTTGGTTAGCAAGCTACTTACCACACAGCCACTCCTGCGCCTTTTGAGACTTTTTGAGACTTTTTACAGATCAATTCTTAGGCATTGTTCTCTTAACCTGTCTAAAGTATGTAGAGGGTGAAAATTCCGATTTTTCACCCACCCAAAATTTTTAATTCGATTTATATTGTATATATAGAAGTTGATTTTAAAATTAAAGAATTAAGGTTTAGAAAGTTAAATGCAGTATCCAAACCTTGCTTCAGGGTAAGTCCCAGGTAGTGTGTCTGCAGAGCACGTTCACCACTTATGGCTATCAGGCGTTATCAGCGACACTTTGCATTCATCATTGGATCTACGTCCAGAAATTCCAGGGTGCAGGTAGGGTGTATTTTAAAGATTATAGAGAAGACGAAGTGTAACAAAAGCGTTTATTAACACAAGTGTTTCGGCTTCATGTTGAAGTGCAACATGAAGCTGAAGCGATTGTTGTACTAATAAATGCTTTTTCGTACACTCGGTCTGCTCTATTATCTTTAATATGTGTGTATGCATGTATGCATGTATGTATGTATGTATGTATGTATGTATGTATGTATGTATGTATGTATGTATGTATGTATCTCTCTCTCTCTCTCTCTCTATATATATATATATATATATATATATAAGACGAAGACGAGTGTGTAAACAACAAACAGATGTATTAGTTTAACGCTCGGGAAATGAGAAAGTCTTTTACGTTTCAAGCCTATGCTCTTCGACAGAAAGGGATGAGAGTAATAAATGGAGAGAGTGAGAGACAAAGGGGAAAGCAAAAATGGAAAGAGAAAAAAGCTGAGAGAGAGAAAGAACGGAAAGAGAAAAATAATTGTCGGGATTAACGGTTTAGCTGTATTCTTTAAATATAATTGGCTGCATTTGCATGAATACTCTGATATAATGAACAATTTCAATCCTATTTGATAACATAAGGAATAATGAGGAAGGTTTGAAAACGGTATCTTGCGGGACCCCAGGGGCTACATATTTTGTTTGAAGCATGTCATTTCATATCTTCTTTTAAGGACTTTGAGAATTCCAAGCACTTAGTTTTGTTGAGACACCAAGGCACGTCAGATAACACACACACCACACACATATATATATATTTATATACATATACACACACACACATATATATATATATATATATATATATATATATATATATATATATATATATATATATATAAATATATATATTATATATATATATATAATATATATATTATATATATGTATGTATATACACTCATAATCATATATATTATTTGCACAGTGTAATTATACCAATGCAGGTCTTATTAAATAGCTTGGGATGTTAATTAAACTGATTAGTTACATTGTTATTTAATTCGTCATCAGTGTTCACTTATCTTTGTCCCTATCTCTCTCTTCCCCCCTCTCTCTATCTCTCCCAATGATAGTAACTGGAAGTCTGACTACGTAAATTTAAACATAATTTATGACTAACTCAACTAATTTAGATAATGGCACATGCTTAATCAACAACTGTTAATAATTATTTCCCTAGCAATAATGAAGTGTGGTTTGTGAATAAATATGCATATGCAGTAATATCCTTGTATATGAGGCGTCGGTGTAACATTAAACCGACGAACCTTGTACCATTATGTAAATTAGCTTTATCAATCGCTAACTGTGTTTAGGTTTTAATAAGAAACCTTCAGTTGCCATCATTGGTAGCTTGGGAGAGAGGGGTAAGTGAAAATTGATGAAGTGTTTATGATAAAACCACACGGTGTGATCTTGATCCCATGCTATCAAAAAGATTCTTTCAAGACTAATTTCGTAGCGACACTAACTGCAAGTAGATATGGTTTAGTGCACACACACATGCGCACATACAGGCATTCAGACATACATGCACTCATATATATACATATACAAGTATGCACACACACATACATATATATATGTAAATATATATATAAAGCCACAGTGTATTGATAATCTAGTAATTTATGTCAGATTGTAATTAGCTTTGCCAAAAATACTGGCAAGCCTAACTAAACGAAGTGTGTGTGTTTGTATGTGTCTGTGTGTGTGTGTTTGTTTGTGTGTGTGTGTGTGTGTGTGTGTGTGGTGTGTGTGTGTGTGTGTGTGTGTGTGTGTGTGTGTGCGTGCGTGTATTTGTTTTGTTGTACTGTTATTAAAGTATTTCTTGGTCGTGTACCATAAAATTTATAAAGAATTTATATCAGGGTCGAAATAGGCAAACATATGGTAATTTCATTAATGGCATTCATAGTATGTATAAATGATAATTTGGGCGGTTGATATTTTGCCAGAGTAAACACTATATTGGAGGAATTTACTACTTACCAAATCAACCACGTACACTGTCTACTTACACAGTCAGTGATTCACAGACTTTACGTCTAGCAATGACCTAAAGCTAGAGAAAAGTTATCTCCTAAAATATTGGGCAGGCCTGTCTGCTAAACTGATAAATCGGTAGTTGTTGACCATCGTGAATTTTGGATCGCCTCAATAAATTGGTTGACGACTGGTTGCATTCATCGATGTGAACCGGATATGAAAATACAAGCAAAAGAGGAAGAGAATCCCCGCTCCCATCACCCGAATGGCTGGATTGTAGATTTTTAATTCCCGCAAAGAACCAACATGTACCGCTTTAGTGAGTCATCGTTTTAGACGGTCTCAGTCATTAGTTTGTTGTTGCTTATATAGATATAATAGATAGTCTGTATGTGGAGGCGCAATGGCGCAGTGGTTAGGGCATCGGACTCGCGGTTGTAGGATCGCGGTTTCGGGCGTTGTGAGTGTTTATTGAGCGAAAACACCTAAAGCTCCATGAGGCTCCGGCAGGGGATGGTGGTGATCCCTGCTGTATTCTTTCACCACAACTTTCTCTTACTTCCTGTTTCTGTTGTACCTGTATTTCAAAGGGCCGGCCTTGTCACTCTCTGTGTCACGCTGAATATCCCCGAGAACTACGTTAAGGGTACGCGTGTCTGTGGAGTGCTCACTTACACGTTAATTTCACGAGCAGGCTGTTCTGTTGATTCAGATCAACCGGAACCTTCGTCGTCGTAACCGACGGAGTGCTTCCAGATAGTCTGTATGTAAAGGCGAGAATGAGCACAGAAATTCTTCGTATTTTTTTTATTAACATTTGCATTTATATATTTTTTCTTTTATTCTTTTACTTATTTCAGTCATTTGAGTCGAAGAAATCAGTTCCTGAGTCGAAGAAATCGAGCCCAGAACTTATGCTTTGTAAATCTGGTATTTATTCTATCGGACAGAAGCGCTGGATTCCGGAGACATAAGCACACCAACATCGGCTGTCATGCAATGATGGCGAGGAAGAAACAAAGACACAAACACACACTTTTCAGTTTCCGTCAACCAAATCCACTCACAAGGCTTTGGTCGCCCCGAGGCTATAGTAGAAGACACTTGCCCAAGGTGCCACGCAGTGGATCTGAACCTGAAACCATGTGGTAGGAAAACAAGCTTCTTACCGCACAGCCACGTTTATATAGAAGAATTATTGGATTATAAACAGCATGCATGAAATCATGTACGCTGTGTGTGTGTGTGTGGTGTGTGTGTGTGTGTGTGTGTGTGTGGTGTGTGTGTGTGTGTATGCATGCGTGTGTGTTCTTTTACTCTTTTATTCTTTTACTTCAGTCATTTGACTGCAGCCACACTGGGGCACCGCCCTGAAGGCTTTTTTAGTCGAATAAATCGACCCCCAAGACTTATTCTATAGGTCCCTTTTGCCGAACCATTGTGTTACGCGGACGTAAACACACCAACACGGTTATCAAGCAGTGATGGGGGGACAAACACGCACGCGCACATACACACAAATACACACACACACACACACAAACACACACATATGATGTATGTGATCGTTAAAAGTCATTGCATAAAAATGTTGTTGTTAGCTTTATGGCCATTAACGACAGAACAAGAGAAAATGTAAGAACGCTTTATCACATAAATAACTGACAGAGTTCTGTGTAGCATCTGAGGTTGTTCTGTTAGGAAGTTCAATTTCCCAGCTTTTTAGAACATTCAGACCAGCATCTAGAAAATTTGGCGCAACAATTTGGCAGGAAAACTTGCAAATCTTCAAATCTACCGCTTATTTGATTACACACAACCAATCTAACTGATCAAACTATATTCACGTAAAGGCGGCGAGCTGGCAGAAACGTTAGCGCGCCGGGCGAAATGCTTAGCGGTATTTCGTTTGCCGCTACGTTCTGAGTTCAAATTCCGCCGAGGTCGACTTTGCCTTTCATCCTTTCGGGGTCGATAAATAAAGTACCAGTTACGCACTGGGGTCGATGTAATCGACTTAATACCTATGTCTGTCCTTGTTTGTCCCCTCTATGTTTAGCCCCTTGTGGGTAGTAAAGAAATATATATTCACGTAAACGTTAAATCTATATTATGGCAACAGTTGATTTTTCGTAGCTGTACTTTGTCCTTTGGTGGAGGCGCAATGGCCCAGTGGTTAGGGCAGCGGACTTGCGGTCATAGGATCGCGGTTTCGATTCCCAGACCGGGCGTTGTGAGTGTTTATTGAGCGAAAACACCTAAAGCTTCACAAGGCTCCGGCAGGGGGTGGTGGTGATCCCTGCTGTACTCTTTCACCACAACTTTCTCTCACTCTTACTTCCTGTTTCTGTTGTACCTGTATTTCAAAGGGCCGGCCTTGTCACTCTCTGTGTCACGCTGAATATCCCCGAGAACTACGTTAAGGGTACACGTGTCTGTGGAGTGCTCAGCCATTTACACGTTAATTTCACGAGGAGGCTGTTCCGTTGATTCGGATCAACCGGAACCCTCATCGTCGTTACCGACGGAGTGCTTCTCTCTCTCACTTTGTCCTTTATGACATTATAGTTGGACTGTTGTTCTGAACTGGGTATCTGAGCGAATTGGTTCGAAATTGAGCAGAACCCAGGCTATACCTTTTTTTTCGTAATCGAAATCATGAAGCAAACGATCGATTACGCAACAAATACAAATATATAATCTTCAAATAACATATATTCAGAAATCAATATCAAACATTCGCTCTTAATGATTTCATTTTAAAAATTTTGTAAATATTCTAAAATCAATAATTAATTTCTTCGTGTTCACTTTCAATGATTTGAAGAGAACATACGGCTATCGTTTAATCAACAGTTTTGACAAAAGGCATTTTGAGTACCTGCGAGTTAATTTAAATGCATTTATGATTAATAGCTTTATTGAAATCGTTGGTGAATAACTGCATCATACTAGTTTCAGAACATAAATGTTCGTAGCATATTCATATGTGTGTGTGTGTGTGTGTGTGTGTGTGTGTGTGTGTGTGTGTGTGTGTGTGTGTGTATTGTGTATGTGCGTGTGTGTGTGTGTATGTGTATGCATGCGTGTGTGTTCTTTTACTCTTTTATTCTTTTACTTCAGTCATTTGACTGCAGCCACGCTGGGGCACCGCCCTGAACGCATTTTTAGTCGAATAAATCGACCCCAAGACTTATTCTATAGGTCCCTTTTGCCGAACCGTTGTGTTACGCGGACGTAAACACACCAACACGGTTATCAAGCAGTGATGGGAGACAAACACGCACGCGCATACACACACATACACACACACACACACACACAAATACACACACACACAAATACACACACTCAAACACACACACACACACACACATATATATATATATATATATATTATATATATATATATTCGACGGGCTTCTTTCAGTTTCTGTCTACCGAATCCACTCACAAAGCTTTGGCCGGCGCGAAGCTATGGCAGAAGTTATTTGCCAAAGGCGCCACGTAATGGGACTGAACCCAGAACCATGCGGTTGGGAAGCAAGCTTCTTACCACACACTCATACACACACACACACACATACATACATACATACATACATACATACATAATACATACATACATACATACATACATATATATGGGGGGTTTCTTTTTGTGGTTGTGTTTGTCTCCTACATCGTTTTATCGATTTTGATGAAACTTGACACATGACTAGAACTCATATCTGGAAGCCACATGGTTGTTGAAAAAATTGATAATAGGGCCTCTGGAAGGGATCCATAAATACATCTAATATATTTTTTATTTTAAAAATCAAGGGTAATAACCTATTCATTTTCCTAAATTATTTTGTAAAAACGAAATTGAGTATGCTTATTTCTTTATATTTGAACTGTTAGAAGTTATTTTCGCAATTTATCCAATACAGCCCTTAAACAAGTAAATAGTATTTTCGTAAACAATAGATCCACTTATTTCCGTTAGTGACTTATTCACGAATATACCAACACTAGCGCCCCTGAGGATAATATTCTCTGCGAACACACAAAAGCCCTTTTCAGAGTTATTTACTTTGAATTGTTATTATCTTATATCTGATTAGCCTGTTATTACGTAACATGCTTCACGATTTTAGTATACATACCTTATTAGTATTTTCTCCTATGTTCTGTATACTCTGGGAACGCATAAAAGCTCTTTACGTGGCTACTTTATTTGAATTCTTACCATAGGGTATGTAATTTCATGTTATTACATAACTGACTTCACAATTTGGGTATTCGTAACTTATTGGTAATTCCTAAAAACAAGATCCTATGTAAGACAGTTCGGTATTCTCTGTGAATGCACAAAAACTGTTTTAAGGGCTACATATCTTGGATTGTTTTTATTGGATCAGCGACACAATTATGAGAACGGAAGCAAGGGATAAGCCCCGCTCTCCCGGGAATTACCGGTCACATCAGCTAGTACATATATATATATATATCACTGTGATCACCGTGACCGACCAGGCTATCAGATGTTGCTACACATCGCTGGTCACAATGCGCTTCGCATTGTTTTAGCATTCAAATGACGCCAAACCGCTGGCTAAGCGAGCAGGAGGCCAACAGGAGAAAGAGTGAGAGAAAGTTGTGGCGAAAGAGTACAGCAGGGATCGTCACCACCCCCTGCCAAAGGCTCGTGGAGCTTTAGATGTTTTCGCTCAATAAACATTCACAGCGCCCAGTCTGGGAATCGAAACCGCGAGTCAGCTGCCCTAACCACTAGGCTATTGCGCCTCCACACACACACACACACATAAACGACGGGCTTCTTTCAGTTTCCGTCTATTGAATTCACTCACAATGCATTGGTAGAAGACACTTGCCCGAAGTACCATAGGTGTGTGTGTCTGTCTGTCTGTCTATCTGTGTGTATGTGTATGAATGTATCATTGTATGTATATTTAGTTTTACTACTGAGCTACAAATAACTAATGTCGATTGTTTTCATCTATTTATTTATATTTTTTGGCAACAATTCAGGGCTAGTGTAGCTCTCTTACATTGACTATAAGTAAATTTAGAAATTTCTCCCAGAATTTGTATGTTTTTTTTTTGAGACAATCAATAGATTGTTCAATATTATTGAACATTAAGGCGACGAGCTGGCAGAATCGGTGGCGCTCGGGGCAAAAGACTTAGCAGCATTTCGTCAGTTTTTATGCTTTTAGTTCAAATGCCGCCGAGGTCAACTTTGCCTGTGTTCCTGTTGCAGTCGATAAAATAAGTACCAATTGAATACTGGAATCGATGTAATCGACTTATCCTCTCCCCAGAAATTGCTGGCCTTGCTCCAAAATTTGAAACCGGTATTATTAAGTGCTCAATACACAAATCTAATTAATCCTGTATACCGTTCTTCTAATGACATGCAATTTTAATTGACATCCTCCACGCAACATTTTCGTTCTGTGTTTGCGATTTCAACTAATTTTGTTCGTAATAAGCTTTGATTTTTGTATATTTCAAATTCTTTGTTTTGGATTTTTACATTCTCTATAAGAAACTTTCATTTCCATTTCGTGGACTTTCAAAACAAAATGTATGGAACCAATTATATTTGTTATCACTAGACATTCTACTTTAATATGAGAATGGCCTGAGGAGCTGCTATCTTACCTAATGATTTTCTGGTAAATGCGCTTTTGTTGGTTAGTAGCTTAAGTGAAGCTTAAACTCGGTGGCTTTGACATAAATCAAAAGGAATAATAAAAAAAAAAGACACAGCTACATTTGAGGAGAGAATTAGAAACTTACAATTCACGAAAATTACGAAACACCTAATTAATTGTTTCAAAGTAAATGTTAAGGTTGTAACTTTAATATTACTTCAGGGCGGAAATTTCACACGTACAGTAATTGCCAAATCCACAGCGCCAGGTGAGTTATATTCTGGATATTGACTGACTCAGAAACGAAACTGTTTGACTGAGAGAAGATGCGTGAATCTGACGGCACCAAAGATAAACGAAAATCTAACTAGATCGAATTTGCGATACTTCAATTGTCAGGCCCATAAATTATCCCCCGTAATTCACGTCACAAAATGGTTATGTACAAAGGGTTAAAAATATATGGTTATACAGAATTAACTGACAGTTCAATGTGGAGGACAGAGATATACCAGAAACGACCAATTAATGAAATAAAATCAGCGATGTGTTCCAAAACAGCATCATCATCATGGATCATATGAGAACAGTTCAATAATGATTTTTCATTAACCATGTTGAGGTTTAGTTTGAGATTTAATTTAGTTGATTTAATTTTTCCCAAGTGCGAGATAACTTTCATCCTAGAGTAAACTCTAACTTCATGTAAAAGAAGTGTCCATTGCAATGAACTGCATAAAATAGGTTCTATGTTTAGGAATTTTGGGGGACTGCACAGAAACAGTAACGATATGACAAAAGTATGACGCTTTTGCAATATTGCCTTCGTCAACTTTGCTTTTCATTCTATCGGCGAATACCATTTAAAACACATTTGTGCGCATAGCTACTTCACATTAGCAATTTTTCGCCCGTCTATTATAGGCATAGAGAGAAAGAGAGAGAGAGAGATCTTAAATCCTGGTAGGGTGTAAAGGTAGGGTACTTCCAGAGAAGCACTCAACTGAGTTCTCGGTCATCAACAGTGTCAGATTCCAGACAAATATATATATATATATATATATATATATATATATTATATATATATATATATATATGTATATGTATATGGATATGGATATGTATATGTATATGTACCCGCGGTGTATCGTGGCGATTTTCTTCTCAGTCATCCCTTCTTTGGTCTTGTTCTATATTCTGACGAAGAGCTCCGCTCGAAACGTCATATTTTCTTTCTTTTCTTTCCTTTCTTAAGCATCCAATAACACAGTACTTGTTCCACGTCATAGCGTTGTTGATTCTTCTTGCTTGCTCTTGTTTGAATTGACTATATATATATATATATGGTGTATATATATATAGATAGACAGATAGATAGATAGATGGATAGATAGATATACATTTGAATCATACACACACACACACAGGAACACAAACACATACGCACAAACCTATGTATGTGTGTGTACATATATATATATATATGTGTGTGTGTGTGTGTGTGTGTGTGTGTGTGTGTGTGTGTGTGTGTGTGTTTTTAAATATTTCAAATATTTTTTTACCCAAAACAATACAAGTTATAAAAATAATGCAGATTGATAGTTTTACCTGGCATTTAACCTGTATTATTTTTTTTAATTGCATTGGGGGAGGGGATTTTCAAAAAAAAACTGTCTATAGGCGTAGGAGTGGCTGTGTGGTAAGTAGCTTGCTTACCAGCCACATGGTTCCGGGTTCAGTCCCACTGCGTGGCACCTTGGACAAGTATTCTACTATAGCATCGGGCCGACCAAAGCCTTCTGAGTGGATTTGTTAGACGGAAATGTCGTGTGTGTGTGTGTGTGGGTGTGGGTGTGTGTGGTGTGTGTGTGTGTGTGTGTGTGTGTTGTGGTGTGTATGTGTGTGTGTTTGTATGTGCGTGTGTGTATGTGTGTGTGTGTTTGTGTTTGTCCCACAACATCACTTGACAACCGATGCTGGTGTGTTTACGTCCCCGTAATCTAGCGCTTCGGCAATAGAAACCGATAGAATAAGTACAAGGCTTACAAAGAATAAGTCCTGGGGTCGATTTGCTCGACTAAAAGCGGTGCTCCAGCATGGCCAGAGTCAAATGACTAAGACAAATAAAAGAGTAAAAGAGTATATAAGACAATGCTTCATGAAAACTACACTACACATAAATATACATGTGTGTGAGTGTATGCGTGAATGCACACGCGTGTGTGTGTGTATATGTATGTCTCTACTATTCTATATTCTTTAAGATGAGAAATTATGTGTATTATTTGCAATGGAAGAATAGGTGTCCTCGCCTTGTTTGTTGTTTCCACAACGTTTCGGCTGATTTGCTCTCCGGCTTTTATCAGGTGTGTGTTCTGGTGGAATTTTCGAACCCAACCCTTTATTTGATTACTCTGTTTTCCTTCCTAGGGTATTCTTTTTTGCTGATGTTATTTTTTGTTGATACCATTTCCCAAGTGCCTACCTGAGATCGTACACAGAATTCGAGGGTTAGTAGCCCGCGCTCCTATCAATTACGCTGTATGCCGGTAGGTAATTGTAGAATGAATTTTTGGACTTATAAACCTAATATTCTATCTTTTCTTAATACCGATTCCTATATGACATTCATATCTGCACTAGGTCTACTAAGGAGGTAATTGTGTCCTAGCGTATGTGCTGCCTCTTTTAATTTTCATATTTTCCAATGGTGTTCTCTGTCTATTATTTTAACTTCATTCCATAGGGAGAAGTGGTCTCCGTTTTTCCATACATGATTATATATACCCGATTTTTCTATATCACCTCTTGTCACAGCTTTACGATGTCCCTCTACCCTTATTTTAAGGGTGCGGCATGTTTTGCCTTTGTATAACCTACCGCAACTGCATGGGGTGGAGTACATGCAGTTTTTGGTTATATTCTCTTTTAAGGATGGTTTTAATCGGAGGAGATATTTGCGAAATGTATTACTTCTGGATACTGTCTTGATGTCACATGGACCGCATATTTTTTTGTATCGTTTTCCGGGTGACCTTTGACATAAAGTAGACTGACTGTGGTCGGTTTATGAGTTTCATCCTCACTCCTCTTCTTAACTGTAGTGATTAGTTTATTTTCTGGGTATTTGTCGCATAGTAGATTGTTTCTTAGCCTGGTCATTTCTTCATGGTGTGTATCAGGATCGCTACGTACAGTCTTTGCTCGATGTTTTAGGTATTGAGTAATCCCTCTCTTTATACTTTAGTGAAGGTTGGCTTGTGGTATACGGATGTCCTGAACCCATACTCAGTGCATGTTATTAATACATCCAGGAATGCCAGCTGATTCTCTTTTTCCTTTTCTATTGTGTATGACTTTATTGAGTCCACATGGCCTAACAGTACTTGGACATCCTCCGGATGGGGCCAAAGTATAAAGGTGTAAAGAAGAGAAAGAGAGTGCATATGATCGAAGACGAAGAGAAACCAACAGTACAAAAAGAAGAAGAAGAAGAAGAAGAAGAAGAAGAAGAAGAAGAAGAAGAAGAAGAAGAAGAAGAAGAAGAAGAAGAAGAAGAAGAAGAAGAAGAAGAAGAAGAATTTAAAGACTACGCACCCGCCTACGCAAACACCGTAAGCGCGGGAACGAAATTTACTTATCAGATTCAAACCTAGTTTTTTAGAAGGGTTTACATCGCCATGCAAAAGTTTTAGGAGGTGCACCTACATCCCATGCACCCCTGCTCCCGAGCTAATTTATCTTGTCTTTAAGGTTTAATGAAGTTGAGGTAGGACCAATCTATAAAGATTTCCTCCATCTTCGTACTTATGTAAACTACGCTTTGTCCCATCCACTCAACCAGTTCCTCAAGACGGATAGATTTTCAGTGGATCCTCTGGAACTTGCTAAATATCTTCCAACTAAATAACTGCCTGTTCTGGCACTGTTTGTCTATACATCGCTGTCGAGGAGACGTCGCTGCTATCTCTTGTGCTCGAGTATCCATCAAGGACATAGAAAACGAAATAAGGTGGTGAGCTGGCAGAAACGTTAGCACGCCGGGCGAAATGCGTAGCCGTATTTCGTCTGCCGCTACGTTGTGAGTTCAAATTCCGCCGAGGTCGACTTTGCCTTTCATCTTTTCGGGGTCGATTAAATAAGTACCAGTTACGCCCTGGGTCGATATAATCGACTTGATCCGTTTGTCTGTCCTTGTTTGTCCCCTCTGTGTTTAGCCCCTTGTGGGTAATAAAGAAATAGGTATTTCGTCTGCCGCTACGTTCTGAGTTCAAATTGCGCCGAGGTCGACTTTGCCTTTCATCTTTTCGGGGTCGGTTAAATAAGTACCAGTTACGCACTGGGGTCGATATAATCGACTTAAACCCTTTGTCTGTCCTTGTTTGTCCCCCTGTGAGTAGCCCCTTGTGGTCAGTAAAGAAATAAGAAAACGAAACTAGGTTTCTGGAAGGCTCGTAACTAGAGGTGGCGGGGATTTGTCTCCCCGCTCGCGATATAAACAAGAATGCAATTTGCACCAAAGGCCAACATTAGATTTTTCTCCGCAGTATACCGCAGTATAATTTGTTCTAAAAGAACATCCTCGTTTAAGTGGGTATAAATATTCTTTCGCAGTATTATCGCTAATATATATTTTTTAACAATTTCACTGCCTAATCGCGACACCAGCCCCTGTTCTGGCACTGTTTTTCTATATATCGCTGGCAGGGAGATGAGTCGCTGTTATCTATAGCGGTCATGAGTCCACTATTGACGAGACCACGGAACGTCGAAATCACGTGATCTGTTGGTTTCGGCGCTGGAGGAGGAGACTTTCGAAATCTGTAATCTTGCATACTATGACGAAAAGCGAATTCATTTCGTTTTAGAAATTAATGTAAAGAATCTGAAAATAATCTGGTAAAAATTTGAAATATTTCAAGTGATTAAAAGAAATTTAACAAGATCCGATATTTTAATGTAAACAGCGCAGGAGTGGCTGTGTGGTAAGTAGCTTGCTAACCAACCACATGGTTCAGGGTTCAGTCCCACTGCGTGGCATCTTGGGCAAGTGTCTTCTGCTATAGCTCCGGCCGACCAATGCCTGTGAGTGGATTTGGTAGACGGAAACTGAAAGAAGCCTGTCGTATATATATGTATATATATATATATATTATATATATATATATAAGTGTGTGTGTATATGTTTGTGCGTCTGTGTTTGTCCCCCTAGCATTGCTTGACAACTGATGCTGGTGTGTTTACGTCCCCGTCACTTAGCGGTTCGGCAAAAGAGACCGATAGAATAAGTACTGGGCTTACAAAGAATAAGTCCCGGGGTCGATTTGCTCGACTAAAGGCGGTGCTCCAGCATGGCCGCAGTCAAATGACTGAAACAAGTAAAAGAGTAAAAGAGTAAAAGAGTATATCACTTCTTACCATAAACTAGAGTTAGTCGTTCTTGTTGCTGATTAGGCAGAGCTATGATTAAAGATATTTCACCAACATTTTGTTTTCTAAATATACTACACAGACACAGGCGTGGGGCGTTGTGGTAAGAAGCTTGCTTCACAACTACATCGTTCCGGGTTCAGTCCCATTGCGTGACACTTTGGGCAAGTATCTTCTACTATAGCCTCGGGCCGACTTAAAGAAGCCCGCTTGTATGTGCGTGTGCATGAATGTATTCGCGTTTGCGCTTGTGGGTCTATGTTGGTCCCCCAACACCGCTTGACAACCGATGTTGATGTGTTTACGACCCTGTAACTTAGCGGTTCGGCGAAATATCTCGATTGAAAGATTACCAGGCTTTTGGAAGAAAATGTGTCCTGAAGCCGATTCATTCGACTAAAAATTTTTCAAGATAGTGCTCCAGCATGGCCACAGTTTAATGACCAAAGCATGTAAAAGATGAAAGATAGTGCACTTCAGAATACCAAATAAATTGCCCTACACCTTTTTTTTTTTACTAAATATTCACCTATGAATAGACAGATAGATAGATAGATAGATAGATAGATAGATAGATAGATAGATAGATAGATAGATAGATAGATAGATAGATAGATAGATAGATAGATAGATATGTATACATATAAATATAGATAGATAGGTAGATAACATTCTTTATTGGCCACACAGGGCTGAACACAGTGGGGACAAATACAAATGTAGAGCTTTTCTTTTCGAAAATGAAAAAGAAAAAGGGAAAAAATAACAGAAAAAAAAGTAAAATTCCGATCAAAAGGGATCGTATACTACAGAAGAAATTTTTTAAATGTAAGAAGCAAGATTAGGTTTATCCGTGGAAAGAAAAGCCTACGGGAAAGACCACGGTAACCTCAGGCAAGGAGGAATGAACACGAGAGCAAAGTGCTCTCTCTCTTCTCTTTCTTTCTCTCTCTCTCTTTCTCTCTTTCTTTCTCTCTTTCTCTCTCTCTCTCCCTCTCTCTCTCTTTTCGATTCACAGGATCATGCTCACACTGGTTTCGTCACTCACACGCACCATCTTTGCTACATTCACCCACCTTTTTTTGAAACTTTCACGAGACAAAACCTGCCTCTCCATTCTCACCTTCCTTTTCAAGTGGTACTTGAAAAAGTTGATGAGCGATTGGCCAGAGAGGTAAGTGTTTGTCTGTAATCCTTTCGCTCGAGTTCACCACTCACATTCTTTCACCATGGCCACCAGTACGATGAAGACTGCCTTGCCTTCCCGGTTGGGTAAAGGTGGAGAAGCAATTGTTATGATAGACTCGGCCGACAGGCGGACTCGTCCCACACGTGACAGCAGCCGTTTGGCATAAGCCCACAGGTCCGAAATGGTTGGACACTGCACGTGTGCGTGCAGAACGGTTTCGTTGCTCTGACTGCATCTCGGGCAAGTCGGTCCGGTGTGTCTCGAACCGTGCCTGTATCCCGAACAGGTAATGCTTCTCGATAGCACTGCCAGGCCAGGGATCTTTGGTGATTGTCCATAGGTCCCACTTGAAAGTTCTCCTGGACAGGCGGGTCAGGTTTCCTCGGCGATGCCCAGATTCTGCCCGAGAACGTCGTTGCACCTCCCTCCACTAATCCTCTATAGAACGCCTTTCTTGTAACGAATTCGCACAAGTTTGGTCCCGGACGGCAGAGTTGCTTGAGAGCAACGTGACACTCGCGGTGCCATTCGCCCTTCCTCGGCTTCTTTTTGATCGAAGACTGCAGTTCGGCCAATGAGATGAGCTGCTGGAAAGCGCGCCTCACAAACGGCGACCACACCTGTTCACCGTCGTCTACGTAGAGCGGAAGATGTCGCAGCCTTAGCGCGTGTCTGCGCATCATCAACCACGGCATGCTCAGCCCTCCTTTTAACGGGTGTTGGCAGCAAACGGATCGCCTGACCATCTGAACGCATCTTTTCCACAAGAAGCGGAAGAGAATGCGCACTAGTTTGGTGATGGTGAGGTCGGGACAAGGCACGACTGTCAGGCGGTAGTAGATGAGGGAAGCGATGTACGTGTTCGCCACTTCCGCCCGACCTTTTAGGGACAGCTTCCTCTCGGCCCATTGCGGAGCGAGAGTGACCACCCTACTCGTTATCTCGTTCCAGTTCTTCTCCGTTTGAGGTCTGGACCAAACCAGACCCCGAGCAACTCGACCGGACCGTCGGTCCAGCGTCCCACGACGGAGGCGCTGGTGGACGGCTTGGGCTTGCTTCTCCAGGTGCCGAGCCGCAAGCCCACTGATTTTTCCCGGTTGATTTTCGCTCCGCTTACCGCTTCGTAGTCTTTCAGTGTCTCGCCGACAAGCTCGATGTGCTTCTGGATAGACACTATCACGGTGACGTCGTCTGCGCATGAAGACACGCTCATCCCGCATCCCAATTCTCACGGGATACCCCTCATAGATAGATAGATAGAGATAGATAGATAGATAGATAGATAGATAGATAGATAGATAGATAGATAGATAGATAGATAGATAGACATGTATGTGTATATGTGTGTGTGTTTGTGTAAACAGAGTTAGCGGTTATAGTAACCGAATAAGAGATATAATACTATCGGTATCCGTTACCTGTATTATCCCCGTGCATTGATGTTCCGGCACATTATCACGTAGAGTAGCAACAGGCAACAGGATAAACTAGAGTTTATCGAGAACCATACGCGCGCACACACACACACACACCACACACACACACACACACACACACACACACCACACACACACACACACACGCATGCACGCACGCACGCAAACACGTATGCACACAGGCACACTTATACTCACCTCGAGTCTTTGCTAAGTTCTACATATACGTATCTGGATGTATATCTGCGTGTATCCGTATAGACAAACAGACAGGCACACAGACACACAGACATACAGACACTCAGACATACATACATACATACAGACAGACAGACAGCCAGGCAGGCAGGCAGGCAGACAGACAGACAGACAGACAGACAGACAGACAGATAGATAGATAAATAGATAGATACAAGGGTTGAACAAAATAATGGAAACACCTTAAAATTTCAAACAAATTTATTTTAATATGGGATAGGACCGCCTTGAACCAACAAGGTATGGATTCGTGCAATGTTTGAACTGTTTCCAAAGGAATATTTTACCATTCTTCAACTAAAGCAGTCTCCAGTTCTTGCAGTGATGAAGGTGGAGGATATCGACTCCTTACTTGTTTTTCTAAAATGCTCCATAAATGTTCAATAATATTGAGATCTGGGGAGTGTGGTAGCCAAATAATATGTTCAACTTCATTAGAATGTTCCTCGTGCCATTCAGTAACAACTTTAGCTGTGTGAATTGGTGCATTATCATCCTGAAAGATTGCGTTTTCCACTGAAACAGTTCCACAACCATAGGATGAATTTGATCAGACAGAATGCTTATATAATATTGACTATTAATTCTGCCATGAAGAAATCCATTGGGCCAGCGGATATCCAGAATATAGCCAGCCGTCCCCAGTTGGAAGAATATAGCCAGCCGTCCCCCAGTTGGAAGAAGGCAGCCTGAGTCAAATGCTTCTTTTGGCTGTCTCCTCACGTATACTCGGCCGGAGGTCGGAAATAAGGTAAAGAATGACTCATTCCTCCACTGCTCTAGGGACTAATTCTGTAGATTTTTACTCCACTCTAAATGCTTTGCAACGTTTGTTTTTGAAAGTAGTGGTTTTCTGATTGCAGCCCTCCCGTGAAATCCGGCTTTGTGCAGCCCCCGTCAAACAGTTTTTGTGGGAAATGGGTTCTCGATGCGATCATTAAGCTCTGCAGTAATTTTGGGAGCTGTACTTTTGTGATCTTTTCTAACAATTCGTTCGCGTAAGAGTCCGACGGTCCATATCTGAAAATTTTGATTTTCTTCCGGAGTTTTGTTTCGACTAGGAGGTTTTTCCCTCTTTCTCAACCGCTGTCATTACTTTCGAAACAGTACTTCTTAATACACCAAGCATTTCGGCTGTTTTCGTTACGCTAGCGCCTGCCATACGAGCACCAACAATTTCACCTCTTTGAAAGTTCGATAGATCTGTCATTTTAATGAATTTTAATTAATTTTTTCTGATG
>NC_043003.1:79440894-79533394 GCF_006345805.1 Octopus sinensis | reverse complement strand
CGAGGGGACTCTACTGCGATTTTTTTAAACCCTAGAGGCTGGTTAACGATGCACAGCTGCATCCAATAAAATTGCGGGGAGTGGGGTCGAACCCCTTCCACGCAATATTATCGGATGCACCTGTGCATCGTTAACCATTTAGAGGAGATGTCCTCTTGGGTTTAAAATAAAAAAGAGTAGAGTCCGCTCAAACGGACAGCCATGTTGAAGTGGCTATGAATAATACTTGTCAGTACACCTACTGACTCCTGGTGTGAAATCATGTGTTGAAACAGATATTGTTGCATTTCGAAATTGTCATTTTCTGGGTTTTTTTACCAAATAAACCCACGTATATAGTGCGTATGTTTATTTGGCAAAAAAAAAATGACATCCCGAAATAGAAGAATATATATATATATATTATATATATATATATATTATAATATATATATATAATATATATATATATATATTATATATATATACATATAAATGTAATATGTGACAATTATTCGGTAGCCATGATAAAACTCCGAGTTTCGGATGCCGAGGTGGAAATCCACGCCGCCATCTCTTCAGTTATCCGGCTGAATAACTGAAGAGATGGCGGCGTGGATTTCCACCTCGGCATCCGAAACTCGGAGTTTTATCATGGCTACCGAATAATTGTCACACATTACATTTACAGATAAATTCCTCTATTAACATAATATCGAGTTCTCTTTCATTCTGTTGCTGTCTTACCATTTTTATCAAATATATGTGTATATACATATATACATACATACATATATATAATATATATATATTATATATATATATTATTATTTATATATATATATATATATATATATATATATATTATCAATAATAAGGGTGAAATTAATTAATTTAGAACTAATCATTAATTTCACCAAGTAGAGTTCGGCATGTAAAAGCCCCATTCAAGGAAGGTTTAAGTAATACTAAGTGATTAAGGGTTTAGCAACGATTTGCCTCACCACACACCGAATTTAGAAATAACAGTCAAAAAGTTTTGGCTATTCTTTCTACTTAAAAGGGAGATCCCAGTAAAACCACATCACTTAAAAGGCAAACAACGCAGGCAAAAGAGAAAGAAATGACGACAATCGTCATTTCTTTCTCTTTTACCTGCGTCGTTTGTTTTTTAAGTGCTTTGGTTTTACTGGATCTCCCTTTTAAGTAGAAAGAATAGCCAAAACTTTTTGACTGCTATTTCTAAATTCGGTGTGTGGTGAGGCAAATCGTTGCTAAACCCTTAATTACTTAGTATATATATATATATATATATATATACTTCGTTTTTGTATCTGACCAAAGAGACAAGGAACCCAGCACCAGTAACGGTCAGAGTCAACATCTAGTGACAATGTTGCAAAAGCAACGAAGATTCTGGAAGAAACAATATTTATACTTTTATTCTTTTACTTGTTTCAGTCATGTGACTGCGGCAAAATGAATGGAAATCGAACCGGTGTGTTAGATAACAAGACCTTAAGACAATAGGACTCTCCCCAGACAAAACAATATATATATATGTGTGTGTGTGTGTGTGTGTGTGTGTGTGTGTGTGTGTGTGTGTGTGTGTGTGTGTGTGCATACATATATATATGTACATACACATATACGTACACAAACACACATACATATATATATATATACATAGTTACATATTGGGTAATCCTATAAATAATACGGTTTTTTTCAATTGCGTGAAGTAAAAGTGAGAGGGGACGGGATAAACTACCTGTATCAACTTGTTATACGTGGGGCGTTCAATAAGTAATGCCCCTGACCCACTTCCCATAGCAGTAGAGCAGCGAAACTTGGCACAGTTATTAGTATTTTTCTACATAGGAACCACCCAGAGTTACGCATTTCTCTCATCGTTTGATGCGGCTCTGAAGACCGTTTTTGTAGAAGAACCCAGCTTGGTCCTCCAACCTCAACGTGATTTCAGAAATCAAGGCTGCATCATCTAGGAAATGCTTTCCTTTCAAAAACAACTTCATGATTGGGAAGAGGTGAAAATCAGAGGGTGCAAGGTCAGGAAAGTAGGGGGGATGGGGAGGAGTTCATAGCCATACGCCTGTGCTTCTGATCTGGCGACAAGCGAGTTGTGGACCGGAGCGTTGTCCTGCAGGAGGAGGATGCCTTTGCTGATCTTGCCCCGCCTCTTGATTTTGATAGCTTCTCTTAATTTCTTCAAAAGTGAAGCATAATAGGCTCCTGCAATTGTGGTACCCTTTGCCAGGAAATCTGTCATCACTACTCCGTCCTGGTCCCAGAAGACTGTGAGCATGAACTTGCCAGCGGAGGGCTTCACCCTTGCCTTCTTTTGGAGGGGGTGAGTCACGGTGCTTCCACTGCATTGACTGGGCTTTGGTCTCTGGGTCATCGTGATGGACCCAGGTTTCATCCTGTGTAATCAGTCTTTTGAAAAATTTTGACTCATCTTCTTGGCACATCTCCAAATTCACCCTCGAGCACTCGACGCGTTCTTGCTTCTGGAAAGGCGTGAGCAACCTGGGAATCCATCTGGCAGATACCTTTTGCATATGCAAATGGTCATGAATGATAGTTTCCACAGACCCGGTACTAATCTTGACCTCATGGGCTATTTGGCGAATAATTATGCGTCGATCTTCCAAAATGGCAGCCTCAACTTGACGGACAGATGCCTCATCAATGGCAGAAGAGGGCGACCAGATCTGGGAGCTGTTTCCACAGAGTTCCGACCATGTTTGAATTCACGATGCCAGCGTTTTACAAGTTCATATGGTGGGGCATCATCACCATAAGTTACTCTCATTTAATCAAAAGTCTCCCGTGGTGTGCGTCCTTTCAAATACAAAAACCGGATCCCTGCTTGACACTCAACAGGCTCCATTTCACACTTGACTCGGTTCAAACACCTGTAAATCAGAAACCGCAATTAATTCAGAGCTGTAATTTGCCACTTACTCTATAGAGATATAAATGATTGCACATGCAGAATTTTCAGCTAGATCAAACAATTGCAAGTGGGTCAGAGGCATTACTTATTGAACGTCCCTCGTAAAACCAGGCATTAATTTTACCTTGTACTTATTCTTAGTGCGAATTTTCAAGAGTGGATTTCGATTTTAACAGGTATTTTTTCAAAGCTATATCGGAAGTGACAAAGGAATATATTCGGCATATTTTGCTTTTTGAGTTCAATAAAAGCAACAGCGCGACGGCAAGTGCGGGGAATATTTATATAGTATACGGGGATCGGACAATAAGCGTAAGCCAATGTCAACGAGGGTTATAGAAGTCCCAAGCCAAAAACTACCTCCAAGAAAATGAGCTTCGTTCTGGAAGATCCTTAGAGCTCGATGAGGATGTCCTGCAAACTCTGGTGGAACAAAGTCCCATCGTAACTGTTGAGGAACTAGCAGTGACGTTTGGACTTGGTCACTCATCCATTCATCGACACTTGCGTGCCATCAGAAAAGTCAGCAAATTGGGTCAATGGGTTCCTCACATACTTTCTGAGTCTAATCGCGCGCAGAGTGTGTGTGAACTCTTCTTTGCTGTCACGTCTCACGAATGAATCTTCTTTGGACTGAATAGTGACTGGTGATGAGAAATGGGTTCTCTATAAAAACCGAAGACAGTGGGTAGAGAAAGGAAAAACACCGGCACTCCAGACTAAAGAAGGTCTTCAACCACGGCAAGTGTTGTTATTTGTTTAGTTGGATATGAAATATTTCGTCCACTTAAAACTTTTAAACCTAAATCAGCTGGAGCGGCTTAAGTCAGCGCTAGAAGAAAAACGACCAACTTTGGTTTCAAGACAAAAAGTGTTCTTCCATCAGGATAATGTTTGGTCACATACTGCGAGGATGCCATTTTAATGGCTGGCGCAGTTTGAATGCCCCACCCACCGAACATTGCCCCATCTGATTATCGTTAATTCTACAGGCTTCAAAATCATTTGGACGGAAAAAATATGAATTCTGTACACGAAGTCAGAATAGTATTGGAGGAGTATTTTTCGTCACGGAGAAGTGAATTTTGGAATAGAGGCCTTGCAAGCCTACCGATGGAGGAGCATTGTAGAAAATGAAGGAGAGTATATTTTAGATTAAAAAAGAACTTTGTTTATCTTAATTTTGAAAAATAAAAAAAGTATTAAAAAGCTGCAATACATACACATATGTTATATCTTCTGTTAAACGTGGTGTGTGCATCTGTTCCTGTACATTCAATTGGACACGCGGACACACACATACACACACATACTCTCTCACACACACATTCACATTTTCTTGTTTGCCAATGAACCACACAGAGGGCACTCAATGTTGCAATGAGCAATATTTAGTTATTTAAACTGGATCTCTTCGTCTCTTGATTCAAGTTTCATGCTACAGCAATCCACATGTGAGAACTGTTTGATTTACAACTATTAATGTTCATTTTGCGTTTTAGTTAGTTAGTTAGTTAGTTAATTTTTTGGCTCAAAAAGCAAAAAGCAAAGCCATGTAGGGGGACATGGAGTTATGTTCAGGGTGGTGTTCATGTAAAGAGTTCAGGCCACTTGAGGTCAAGGGAGACTTTGAACCGAGCGGTCGTCGGCATCTTCACCATCTCGTCTGGCAGCTTATTCCACGGATCCGCAACCCGGACGGAGAAAGCCCCTCTCCTTCGATTGAGATGAAATCGTTGCAGATAGAGCTTTTCGGAATGACCCCGCAGCCGACGCTCTGGAGCAGGAGTGAAGAACAGCTCTTTCGAGAGCTTACACTTTCCGCTTATGATGTTGTGAGCAAGAATGAGATCTCCACGGCGTCGTCGTTTTTCTAGAGAATAAAGGTCGAGCGTCTTCAGCCTTTCTTCATAAGACAAATGCTTGAGACCAAGAACCATGCGGGTAGCCAGCTTCTGGACTCTTTCGAAATGCTGTATGTCTCTGAGGAGATAAGGAGAAGAGGCTTGAATCCCGTACTCCAATATGGGTCTCACCAGCGTGACATAGAGCGGTAGGAATATGGCTGCTGTGAGCATTCCGAATGACCGTCGAATCAAGAACAGAATTCCGCGTGCTTTGTTGGCAGCATGGACGCACTGGGCCGAAGGCGAAAAGGAGGAATCCACCAAGATACCCAGGTCCTTTACCTGATCGGTCCTCTCCAGCAGCAGACAACCCGGCTCGAAATCAAGTTGAGTTGCAGGAGGAGAGCCAACAGGCAGATAACAGCACTTTGACACGTTCAGACACAGGTCCCATTCGTTAGACCATCTGCAAATTTGGTGAAGGCATCAACGTAGATCCTCTATATCACCGCGAGGAGCGACCAGTTTGATATCGTCGGCAAATAGAAGGGTGTGTTGCGTGAGGTCGTCGGGCAAGTCATTTATGAAGACTAAGAACAATAAGGGCCCAAACACTGAACCTTGAGGCATGCCACTGCTCGCACTGGAGACGTCGGACCGCGAACCATTAACTTGGACTTGGAAGGAGCGATCTGAGAGGAAGGCACCAACCCATCGTACGATATCCGGATGGAAACTATATGCTTGAAGCTTGACAAGTAATAGGCGGTGGTTTACCGAGTCAAAAGCTTTGGCAAAGTCCAATAAAACGATGTTTTGGAGCATGTGATTATCATTTCATTGGTTGTTTTCTAACATTCTTTTGTACTATTGCATCTTTTAGCTTTTTTGGTTCTTTTCTTTTTTTCGTCGCAAATAGCTGTTGCTTTTATTGGAAGGTTTTTATCATTTACTAGTTCGTAGTTTATATTCTGTTGTCAGTGGTCGACTATATTTTTATTTATAAACGTGTTCTTCTATTTTTATTTTTCATTTAGATTTGCTTTAAACATTATTTCGTTGTTTTATTAGTTTTGTAGTGATGATGATTCTGATATCTACTTCCCCCCCCCCCCCGTATTTTATTATATCTTGAGAACCATAACCACCCACTCAAATGTTTATAAAATGAACGCGAAC
Organism: Octopus sinensis; assembly: GCF_006345805.1. NCBI lineage: Eukaryota > Metazoa > Mollusca > Cephalopoda > Octopoda > Octopodidae > Octopus > Octopus sinensis. The sequence goes on along the minus strand of NC_043003.1, from coordinate 79,527,409 downwards.
AAAAAGTGAATTTGTTCTCATGAAGACCGCAGGGGCGTGAAGGACGCGAATTGTGAAGCCAAGGAATTCACTGTATGTATGTATGTATGTATGTATGTATGTATGTATGCATGTATGTATTATGTATGTATGTATGCATCTATGTATGTATGTATGTATGTATGTATGTATGTATGTATGTATGTATGTAGTATGCATCTATGTATGTATGTATGTATGTATGTATGTATGTATGTATGTATGCATCTATGTATGTATGTATGTATGTATGCATCTATGTATGTATGTATGTATGTATGTATGTATGTATGCATTATGTATGTATGTATGTATGTATGTATGTATGTATGTATGTATGTATGTATGTATGTATGTATGTATGCATGTATGTATTATGTATGTATGTATGCATCTATGTATGTATGTGTGTGTGTATGTGTGTGTGTATATATGTATTTATAAATGTATGTATGTATGTAACTTGTTAGTTAGCATTTATGCCAAAAATAAAAATACTCGACTACCATATAGTGTAGAAAAGACATTTCTTGCTGGTTAATTATATTAGAGAAGCTATAGATATGAAAAGCAATGTTGAAGTTGGTGTTAACATATTTTAATCTAACGATCATCAAAATTCAAACATAGATGTACTTATGCAGCCAACAAAAGATACTTGGAACTCACGGACATACGTCAGTTACTGTTTTTTATATATAGATTGTGCTTGTACGCAATTAACCTCTGCGATTTATTTATTTTATATATGCTGTGTGGTAAGTAGCTTGTTTACCAACCACATGGTTCCAGGTTCAGTCCCACTGCGTGGCACCTTGGGCAGGTGTCTTCTACTATAGCCTCGGGCCGACCAAAGCCTTGTGAGTGGATTTGGTAGACGGAAACTGAAAGAAGCCCGTCGTATATATGTATGTATATATATATGTGTGTGTGTGTGTGTGTGTTTGTGTGTCTGTGTTTGTCCCCCTAGCATTGCTTGACAACCGATGCTGGTGTGTTTACGTCCCCGTCACTTAGTGGTTCGGCAAAAGAGACCGATAGAATAAGTACTGGGCTTACAAAGAATAAGTCCTGGGGTCGATTTGATCGACTAAAGGCGGTGCTCCAGCATGGCCGCAGTCAAATGACTGAAACAAGTAAAAGAGTAAAAGAGTAAGAGTAATCTCTCATCTCTACTTATATACAGTTTTGTATAACTGCATATCATTTCTCCTCGTTACTTTAGCAATTACGATGTACTATATGTTTCACTGAAGAGGTCTAATATGACAGAAACACGTCTGGAAATGTTTAGCATACTCACCGAAATTATTCAAATGATAATTAAGTTCCCGTTATTCTATCTTCCTTGTCTTTTTATTTTTAATCATTAAGTTCCCGTTATTCTATCTTCCTTGTCTTTTTATTTTTAATTGGAATTCTGCAGTTCATAAACTGAAATATGTTGGCAGTTACAAACCAGCGATTTTTGAGCATTCCTTCTTTCGTTTGTTAAACGAAAAATGTATGTGTACGCGTGTGTGTGTGCGTACGTGTGTCTTAATATGTGTGCGTGTGTTAATATGTGTGCCTGTGTATGCATGCATGCGTGCGTGCATACATATACATACATACATACATACATACATACATACATACATACATACATACATAAACACACGTGTACGTGGATACAGGCATAGCTCTGTGGTTATGAAACTCGCTTTGCAACCACGTGATCTTCAGTCCAAGCCCAATGCCGCTTGGATAATCATCTTCCACCATACCCTCGATAGTAAATTCGGTAGACAAAAGCTGTGTGGAACCCAATCGTACACATATATGTGCGTGTGTGTGTGTGTGTATCTTTATTTCCGCTTGTGTCTTCTCCTCACGCCGCTTAACAACCGGTGTTGATTTATTTACGTCTCCTTAACGTAACAGTTCAGCAAAAATGACCGATAAAATAAGTATCAAACTTACAAAATAAGCACTGGGGTCGATTTTTTTAACTAAACCCTTCAAGACAGTGCCCCAGCACGGCCGTAGCCAATGATAGAAACAAGTAAAAAAATAAAAGATAAAATATGCACTCGTAGACAAAAAGAAAGATTCACTTGATGATCACTAAGCCCATATTCAAGAAAGAACCCTTGTAAACCACACTAGACCAAAATTAAGGACCTTAACTCTTAATCAAAAGAAGCTTTATAAGCGACAATAAAATGTCTTATTTTCCACACCTCACTGATTTATCAGAGAAATCTGAAAGTTTATCTATTTTTACAACTTCACACAGTTAACGATGAAATATTGAAATGGTCTTTTGGGAGTCTTGCTTTTTATCTTAATTTTCTAAACTTATTTTAGTTATTTATTTGCTTTCATTTTTTTTTTTTTTTATAAATTTCAATCACAGAAATACATAATTTATTACTTTTAAACTTGAAACTGAAGTTTCATATGTGCATGTGTACTTGTGTGTGTGTGTGTGTGTGTGGTGTGTGTGTGTGTGTGTGTGTGTGTGTGTGTGTGTGTATGCGTGTGTTCATGCGTGGGGAATAGGATTGAACGTTTTAAGAATCTTTTGCGTGTGCCCAAGATCATGGCGTTCCCACATTTCTGGGCCTTCGACCCATATTGTTACTGGATATCTTTTCCTGGCTTCTCTCCGAATCATGTCATAAGGGTGGTGAGAGTCTGAGATGTTTTGCAAGCTTTATTGGACCAAAACTTTCAGGTTGTGCAATCGCTGGCGAGGCGACTTTCCGGTGCACTGTGCGAGTATGGAAGCCGCGGATACGAGTATGAAAGCCGCGGGTGTGACTCCGAATGAAACCAAGCGCGGATGCAATTCTTGGCACGACCATTGCTGACATTTTGCATGGGCAATAATCAATGATGGTCTTCTTCGGTCACGAGTGGACGCCACCATGTATATTTCTAAGGTACAGACGTGGATGTGTCATTTGTTTCCTAACGACAGGATTCCTGGTCAGTCCCACGTCATGGGAACATGGGCAAGTGTCTTCTTCTATAGCCTCGAACCGACCAAAGCCTTGTGAGTGGATTTGGTAGACGGAAACTGAAAGAAGCTCGTCGTGTGTATGTGTGTGTGTGTTTGTGTGTGTGGTTATGTCTTGACAACTGCTGTTGATTTGTTTTTTCCTCTGTAACTTAGCGGTTCGAAAACCGGGATTGATAGTATAAGTACCAGGCTTTAAAAAAGTACAATGGTCGATTTGTCAGACTAAAACTCTTCATGGTGGTGCTCCAGCGTGGCCGCCGTTTAGTGACTGACACAAGAGATAGGTAAAAGATAAAAGATTATACAGGAGAAGCTCAGAAGTGGCGGTATGGTAAGAAGCTTGCTTCTCAACCACATGATTCCAGGTTAAGTCCCACTGCGTGACACCTTGGTTAAGTGCCTTCTACTATAGCCTTGGGCCGACCAGATCCTTGTGAGTGGATTTGGTAGAGGGAAACTGAAAGAAGCTCATCGTATATGTATGTGTGTACGTGTCTGTGCCCCCCCCCCCACCCATTGCTCGACAAGCGATGTTGGTGTGTTTACGTCCCCGTAATTTAACGGTTCGGCAAAAGAGACCGATAGAATAAGTACTAGACTTACAAGGAATAAATCCTGGTGTCGAGTTGTTATTATTATTATTTACAGCTCGAGACAACCCCAAAAAACTGGTTCGCTAGTCAGCATCATTAGACTGTGTCAGGCATAATTGAATAGGAGTTTTATTTGCATATTCAAAACGTTTCTTGTAAACAAATTTAAAAGATACACACACACACACACACACACACACACACACACTCGCACACACATATATACATGTATGTATACAACTTCACTGTGGGTTAGAATTAAGAATTCTTACGATATTGTATGCCTCCAAACTGGTACCAAGTTTATACCACTCTATGACTTTCCTTTGAACAACAACAGTGATGTGAAAAGAAGGAACTCGCTTGCATGGTCGTCTGCTGTCATTCAAAAGAGAAACGAAATCTGGACCATATCCTGGAGAGGAACTTTCTGACGAGACACAAGGAAGCACCAGAAATAAATGTGTCAGTGTGATGAGAACTCTCTCCTAACTTCCGCTCAGAAGATAATGGGCAATCCTAGGTATGGTATGGAATAAAAGACAATTACCTCAGACTCTCTCTCTTTCTCTCCCTCTCTCTTACACACACACACACATACATACCTGCGAACCAAAATTTCTTCGATTTTTTTTTTACTCTGTACTAGACAGCCCTTCCTTTACAATGCGTTAGCTCTCGCAACTTCCGCTTAATGTAACCCAACCCTGGAACTAAACCGTACTTTCTCCCACCTTAATCTCCTCTCCTTGTCGACTGGTCAGGCCAAATCCCATAAACCATCCTGTGTTCTTACGATTATCTAGGAATATATCATCCATGTACCCTTCCTTTTTTCAAAGCGACAGTGGGTTTAACAGATATTTGACTACTAAGTCAGTGACCATTTACAACTTCCTAATTGGTGATGTATACAGATGAACCAGAGTGACACATCTGCCCACAAGATTCTTCTTGATATCTAAAATAATGCCTTGGGATGTTTCCAAACTCATGCTTCGAAACGACGGTGGTAGTGTGTGTACGTCCTCGTAACTTAGCGGATCGGCAAAGGACACCAATAAAATAAGTACTAAGCTTAAAGGAAGAGGTAAGTGCCTGGGTCGATTTATTCGACTACAAATTCTTCAAGACAGTGCCCCAGCCCATATCATCATCATCGTCATTATTATTATTATTATTATTATTATTATTATTATTATTATTATTATTATTACTATTTTTAACAAGGCGGCGAGCTGGCAGAAACGTTAGCACGCCGGGCGAAATGCGTAGCCGTATTTCGTCTGCCGTTACGTTCTGAGTTCAAATTCCGCCGAGGTCGACTTTGCCTTTCATCCTTTCGGGGTTGATAAATAAATACTAGTTACGCACTGGGGAGATATAATCGACTTAATCCGTTTGTTTGTTCTCTTTGTGTTTAGCCACTTGTGGGTAGTAAAGAAATAGGTATTTCGCCTGTCACTACGTTCTGATTTCAAATTCCGCCGAAGTCAACTTTGCCTTTCATCCTTTCAGGGTCGGTAAAATAAGAACCAGTTGAACACTATCCCCCTCCCCCAAAATTTCAGACCTTGTGCCTATGGTAGAAAATATCATTATTATTATTATTATTATTATTATTATTATTATTATTATTATTATTATTATCATTATTATTATTATTATTATTAAGCAACGAACTGGCAGAACCGTTAGTACGCCGGGCAAAATGATTCATGGCATTTCGTCTGTCTTTACAATGTGAGTTCAAATTACGCCGAGGTCGACTTTGTCTTTCGTCCTTTCGGGATCGATAAATTATGTGTCAATGGAGTACTGGGGTCGATGTAATCGACTAGTCTCCTACCCCAAAATTTTAGGCCTTGTGCCGGTAGTAGAAAGGATTATTATTATTACTAATCCCAAGCAGACCTATGATCAATGACATTTCTGGAATAACCATTTTGTACTTCCTCTTTAAAAAAAAAAGTCCAGGATCATGATATATTGGGTTGTCCGGAAAGTTCGTGCCGATCTATAGTAGCTTAACTTTCGAATTATTTTCGAACATGGTTGAGTCCATAAAATAGGATTTGACTACACATCCATTTAGAGCACAGTTTAAGCTATCTTTTCCTGGAAGAAGATTTATGATCCTATAATCAGTGTTAATTCTGTAACCCTTTGAAATGGAAGATAAGAAAGTTCATTTTCGGCACTTGATGCTTTGGGAACCAGACAAAAATTGCTGCAGTTCGGCTGGGATGTGTTACTCCACCCTCCATATTCACCAGATATTGTTCCTTCAGATTTCCATTTTATTCAGGTCTCTGCAGAGTAGTCTTAATGGTAAAAATTTCCATTCCTTGGATGACGTAAAAAGATACCTTGATGAATTCTTTGCCATGAAACCATCTCAATTCTGGAAAGAGGGTATTTACAAGTTAAAGGGAAGATGTAAAAATGTAATGGCTAGTATTTATTGGCCCCTTTCTTTCCTTGAAAAATCGGAACGAACTTTCCGGACAACCCAATAAAACGTTTTCTAAACCAGCAAGGTGTAATTTGAGCGAGTCTAGCAAGCCAAGCGACAGTGTGGATGCTCTCTCTTTAGCTCGCTGAGCTTATCGCGTTACATAAGTGGGGAGTGGGTCAAATATCTTCTCTCTTTCTCCCTTTTTTCTTTGTTTTTTTGTTAGGACGGTTTAACTCCTTGATGACTAGTTACGCTATACGCCCACATCTCTGCCATCCCCACCAGTAATATAATCTCTAACCGCTCCTCTTTTTATAATCAATTTCACCCAAATGTCTCTTTGTATTTCCTAAGCCACTTCTTTTTTCCATCTTTTTCGTAATCAGTTTCTCTATCGTCCACCTCCTCTTGCATGTGTGTGTAGGTGTTGTATATATCATATACATATACAGAAGTATGTACATATATGTACAAGTGCTTCGGTGAAGTTGTGAGAATGTGTGTGTGTGTGTGTGTGTGTGTGTGTAGGTGTGTGTGTGTTGTGTATCGTGTGTGTGTGTGTATAACATGTATTCTTTTGTTTCAGTTATTTAACTGAGGCTATGCTGGAGCACCGCCTTAAAGGGTTCTTTAGTCGAACAAATCTACCCCAGGACTTATTCATTGTAAGTCTAGTACTTATTCTATCGGTCTCTTTTGCCGAACCGCTAGCTTAGAGGGACGTAAATAAACCAGCATCGGTTGTCAAGTGATGGGGCAGGGACAGAGACACAAACACAAATATATGCATGTATATATATATATATATATATATATGTGTGGTAAGGAGTCTGTTTTTCAATCACATGGTTCCAGGTCAGTCCCATTGCGTGGCACCTTGGGCAGGCGTCTTCTACTATAACCTTGGGCTGACTAAAGCTTGTGGGTGGACTTGGTAGACGGAAACTGAAAAAAAGCCCGTCGTGTGTGTGTGTGTATGTTATGTATATGTATATATATATATATATATATATATATATATATATATATATATATATATATATATATATATATATATATATATATATATATATATATATATATATATATACAAAAAGCAATAAAGATTCAAGTTAATTTAAAGAATTTACTTGAATATGGTACCTAACTTAGATGCACCAAAAAAACTATACTGTTTTAACATACAGTAATGTGGGGTGATATATCGACAGAAGAGAAGCAACAAGAATGGATGGTTTTTAGTACAATCGTTTCATACAAGGACAGGCTTTATTAAAAGTTAAAAAATTACAACAGCATATAAACGTGTCCCGTACACGTTTATATGCTGTAATTTTTGCAATTTTTAATAAAGCCTGTCCTTGTATGAAACGATTGTACTAAAAACCTATCCATTCTTGTTGCTTCTTTCTCACGTTATATATATATATATATATATATAAGTATGTATTATATATATATATATACATACATACACACACACACAACACACATACACACACACATACATATATATATATATATTTATATACATACATACACACACGATGGGCTTTTTTCAGTTTCCGTCTACCAAGTCCACCCACAAAGCTTTAGTCAGCCCAAGGTTATAGTAGAAGACCCTGCCCAAGGTGCCACGCAATGGGACTGAACCTGGAACCATGTGATTGAGAAACAGACTCCTTACCACACAGCCACGTATGTATAAAACTTAGATAAAACTTAGATATGTTTCGACGAAAGATTGGTCCAGGCCATGTCTAACTTAATAGCACCACCTGATAGGATTATCTAAATCCTTTTTAAGTCAAGTTTTGTTTATGGTCCATTCAAGTAGTGAGTTCTTGTTGAGTGAGTAGCATCCAGGTATCGGTGGCTTATCTGGTATTCATTGAAAAATCTGTCCAGATTCCGTTTAAAGGTGATGGGATCCTTTTCCCCTTTAATCAGTTTTTTGGACAATGTTAAACAGGGCAGGGCCTGTTGAGGAAAAGAAATTATGTCGCAGTGTACCTATATGTTGTGATTCTGAACAGGGCAGGGGACGTATGGCCCGTGGTCCCAGCCTTGGATGAACCTTGAAACTAATGTTTAGGTCATTTGGGCAATGCTGGTGGTATATTCTCCACATCGTACAAATGATGTACCGCTCGCGGCGACGATGGAGAGAGTAGAGTTTCAAGGCTTTAAGGAGGTCCCAGTAATCGAAATCAGTCATGCCTTCAATTCGTTTAGTGAGTGCCCTCTGGCGTGATTCAATCCTCGAGATGTTTTGTTTTGTATAGGGAGACCACAAGGGGCAGCCGTATTCGAGGTGTAGCCGTACAAAGGAGGAGAAAAGTAGAATGTTGACACCTTGTTCTCTGGATCGAAAGGTTCTTAAGATCCAGGAGCTCATCTTACGAGCTATATCGGCCTTATTGTTGATATGGGCACTCCAACTGAGATTGTTATCAACAATTACACCCAGGTCTCTGAAGTTATTAGATGCCGTGAGCGGTTCTCCAGAAGGAAGAGAGTATGGCTATTTTAGTATAGACTTTCTTTCAAATGCATCAGCTCAAATTTTCCCTCGTTCAGTTTCATTTTGTTTTTGTCTGCCCATTGACTCACAGCATATAGGTCAGACTGGAGTTGAGTTCGGCCTTCTTCATTGATGATTTTCTTGAGCTTAGTGTCATCAGTAAATATTTTCACTTTGCAGTGATTTACGACGCTGGAAAGGACATTTATGTAAATTATAAAGAGGAGCGGGCCCAAGACAGTCCCCTGAGGGACACCACTGGTAACTTTTGCTGGGCTTGAGTGGACTCCATCGACCACAACTTCTTGTGTTCTATTCGCCAGGAAATACTTAATCCAGTGTAGAATTTTTCCACATTAAAAATACAAATCCAAAAGCGAGAGAATAAATGGAAAAAGAGGAACAAAGAAAGGAAAAGAAAGAAAATGAAAAAAACGAAAGGGAAAATGACAAAAACACATCAATTCAAAAAAACATCAACGCAACACAAGTGCCTCAATTTGTCGCACACTACAAGGTTCAACGGAACCTACTGAAGCAAGCCAACATGCTCGCGGCATTACCACGGGTGATGGCAAGGCTTAGTCGTTGGAACAGCCAGGAACCCTCACGGGCATCACTACACACCTTTGTAAGGCAAGCCGCCAACGTTGATAAGAACTTGGCCGTTAGCGGCCCGCCCCCTCCAAACGTTTCAAATTTCGGAAGATATACTGCTTGTTTCTTAATCCCTTTAAACGCTTAAACGCTTAAACGCTTAATTTTCTATTCATTTGTACGTGGTTGTGTGGTAAAAAGCTTCCCAACCAGATGGTTCTGGTTCTGGCTTCATGCCCACTGCGTGGCACCTTGGGCAAGTGTTTTCTGCTATACTCTTACTCTTTACTCTTTTACTTGTTTCAGTCATTTGACTGTGGCCATGCTGGAGCACCGCCTTTAGTCGAGCAAACCGACCCCAGGACTTATTCTTTGTAAGCCTAGTATCTATTCTATCGGTCGCTTTCACCGAACCGCTAAGTTACGGGGACGTAAACACACCAGCATCGGTTGTCAAGCGATATTGGGGGGACCAACAGATACACAAACACACACACACGCACACGCACGCACACACACCACACACACACACACACACACACACATGTATATATATATATATATATATATATATATATACATATATACGACTGGCTTCTTTCAGTTTCCGTCCACCAAATCCACTCACATGGCTTTGGTCAGCCTGAGGCTATAGTAGAAGACACTTGCCCAACCAAAGCCTTGTAGTGGATTTGGTAGAACGGAACTGAACGAAGCCCGTCATAAATGAGTGTGTGTGTGTGTGTGTGTGTGGTGTGTGTGTGTGTGTGTGTGTGAGGATGTATATGTGTATGTGTGTTTCTTTACGTCTGTGTTGCCTCACCACCACCACTGCTTCACAACCGGCGTCGGTGTGTGTGGCGTGTCCGCAACGTAGCAGTTCGGTAAAAGAGACCAATAGAATAAGTAACAGGCTTGAAAAAGTAAATACTGAGGTCGAATTATTCGACGAAATGTCCAAGGCGGTGCCCCAGCATCGCCGCAGTCTAATGCCTGAAACAAGTAAAAGAATAAAAGAATATATATGTTTCTTTACTACCCACAAGGGGCTAAACATAGAGGGGACACACAAGGACAGACAAACGGATTAAGTCGATTACATTGGCCCCAGTGTGTAACTGGTACTTAATTTATCGACCCCGAAAGGATGACAGGCAAAGTCGTCCTCGGCGGAATTTGAAAAGAATATATATGCATACGGTGTCGTATATCCGTGAAGTATGAGTAGGTGCCCAACCGTATGCACATGCCTAATTATATACGCACGGATGAAAATTCTTTCACTTATTTAAGCCAATGCGCTGCTCCCATTCTCTAGCATCACCCTGGTCACTTTTAGTCAATTTTGCAACTCCTATATCTTATATCATCATTATTCATCCAATGGTTAATTGCACCAACGGATGCAACTTAGCAAACAAATACCAAAGGTTATTTTCTGCTCAACTTACTAATGCAAACGTATAACAAACATATAATATTACGTAAATCACACGCCAGTGGCGGCTCGTAGATAAAATCAATGGTGGTGCTTCTTCAGAAAACTTTTAACCGTTGTTTTCATATTATGTAAAAGGAAACAAACATATAAAAAGAAAATTTATACGTAAACTTGATCGGTTCACGTTTCTGTCACTGCCGGGTAGTGTGTTTAATTTGTTCACTGAACACCGCCGTGAATTCCTCCTTGTTTTTCAAAAATCCCCCTAAATCACAAAATAAGAGGGGTGGGAATCTGCCCTATTTTTCAAATTCTAGCAGCAACACTGAAGCTGCAAGCAGGATAATAATCTAATTCTACACTCTATTACATTCAAGAATATACGTAAATCCTCGAGTATAGTTCGCCCTTGAGTATAATACGCAGGGGATTTTTAGTGGGCTTTACCTCTGAAAACCCTAAACCTTGTGTATAGTACGCACCCCTTCTCTAACTTGAGTCAAGGAGGTCTATATAACGTCCTTGGTTTGTAAAAATGTATACGGTAACGTCCCTTATTATTATTGTATCTAACATAATGCAAACGTGTAGCTATTTTGTACATTTTGTTTGCAGAAAACAAGGAAATAATAGTAATAAAAGTAATAACGTTTAATAAATGTTGCTTACTGCAAGTTATGGATGATTCTTTATTGACTTCATTGCTTTCAGGCTTGACTTAAGGTATTTTCGCGCCCGACATCAGAAAATGCGTCTGAATAAACATTGCCAGACAGAAAATAGAGACTTGGACATTGCTTAGAAAATATTTTTCATTTTTAACCTCGTATATAGAACGCACTAAGGATTTTGACATTTAAATTTTGGGAAAAAATGCGGATTATACTCAAGGTTTTACGGTAAACACGTTTTTAAGCACAACACACGCGGAGTCAAAAAGAAACACTACCTTTCATCGACACTGAGTGAACGACAGTGCTCTCTCTCTCTCTTTCTCTCTCTCACTCTCTCTCTCTCTCTCTCTCTCTCTCTCTCACACACACACACACACACACACACCACACACACACACATGTATATATATATATATATATATAATATATATATAATATATACGACTGGCTTCTTTCAGTTTCCGTCCACCAAATCCACTCACATGGCTTTGGTCAGCCTGAGGCTATAGTAGAAGACACTTGCCCAACCAAAGCCTTGTAAGTGGATTTGGTAGAACGGAACTGAACGAAGCCCGTCATAAATGAGTGTGTGTGTGTGTGTGTGTGTGTGTGTGTGTGTGTGTGGTGTGTGAGGATGTATATGTGTATGTGTGTTTCTTTACGTCTGTGTTTGCCTCACCACCACCACTGCTTCACAACCGGCGTCGGTGTGTGTGGCGTGTCCGCAACGTAGCAGTTCGGTAAAAGAGACCAATAGAATAAGTAACAGGCTTGAAAAAGTAAATACTGAGGTCGAATTATTCGACGAAATGTCCAAGGCGGTGCCCCAGCATCGCCGCAGTCTAATGCCTGAAACAAGTAAAAGAATAAAAGAATATATATGTTTCTTTACTACCCACAAGGGGCTAAACATAGAGGGGACACACAAGGACAGACAAACGGATTAAGTCGATTACATTGGCCCCAGTGTGTAACTGGTACTTAATTTATCGACCCCGAAAGGATGACAGGCAAAGTCGTCCTCGGCGGAATTTGAAAAGAATATATATGCATACGGTGTCGTATATCCGTGAAGTATGAGTAGGTGCCCAACCGTATGCACATGCCTAATTATATACGCACGGATGAAAATTCTTTCACTTATTTAAGCCAATGCGCTGCTCCCATTCTCTAGCATCACCCTGGTCACTTTTAGTCAATTTTGCAACTCCTATATCTTATATCATCATTATTCATCCAATGGTTAATTGCACCAAACGGATGCAACTTAGCAAACAAATACCAAAAGGTTATTTTCTGCTCAACTTACTAATGCAAACGTATAACAAACATATAATATTACGTAAATCACACGCCAGTGGCGGCTCGTAGATAAAATCAATGGTGGTGCTTCTTCAGAAAACTTTTAACCGTTGTTTTCATATTATGTAAAAGGAAACAAACATATAAAAAGAAAATTTATACGTAAACTTGATCGGTTCACGTTTCTGTCACTGCCGGGTAGTGTGTTTAATTTGTTCACTGAACACCGCGTGAATTCCTCCTTGTTTTTCAAAAATCCCCCTAAATCACAAAATAAGAGGGGTGGGAATCTGCCCTATTTTTCAAATTCTAGCAGCAACACTGAAGCTGCAAGCAGGATAATAATCTAATTCTACACTCTATTACATTCAAGAATATACCGTAAATCCTCGAGTATAGTTCGCCCTTGAGTATAATACGCAGGGGATTTTTAGTGGGCTTTACCTCTGAAAACCCTAAACCTTGTGTATAGTACGCACCCCTTCTCTAACTTGAGTCAAGGAGGTCTATATAACGTCCTTGGTTTGTAAAAATGTATACGGTAACGTCCCTTATTATTATTGTATCTAACATAATGCAAACGTGTAGCTATTTTGTACATTTTGTTTGCAGAAAACAAGGAAATAATAGTAATAAAAGTAATAACGTTTAATAAATGTTGCTTACTGCAAGTTATGGATGATTCTTTATTGACTTCATTGCTTTCAGGCTTGACTTAAGGTATTTTCGCGCCCGACATCAGAAAATGCGTCTGAATAAACATTGCCAGACAGAAAATAGAGACTTGGACATTGCTTAGAAAATATTTTTCATTTTTAACCTCGTATATAGAACGCACTAAGGATTTTGACATTTAAATTTTGGGAAAAAATGCGGATTATACTCAAGGTTTTACGGTAAACACGTTTTTAAGCACAACACACGCGGAGTCAAAAAGAAACACTACCTTTCATCGACACTGAGTGAACGACAGTGCTCTCTCTCTCTCTTTCTCTCTCTCACTCTCTCTCTCTCTCTCTCTCTCTCTCTCTCTCACACACACACACACACACACTAGCGGGAAGCTTCCTATCTCGGACATGTGAGCATGTGCACAACAGCTAAGCACTGCGTTGCTGGAACTGTGAAGTGCACAGTTCTATACAAGGATTTTTGTATTTTTTTCATAAACTAGGAGATTGCTACTGACATTAAGCTTAAAGATTATATAATGTACAAGTATAAAGAAAGAATTAAAGAAAAAGGACTCATTATATTGAATGTTATCGATAATATCGAGTGGAAATAGGGGTTACTGCAATTCTGTAGTGCCTATACACGAGCCGCCACTGTCTCACACACACATGCACACAAACACACGCACACGCGCACACACACACACACACATGTGTATATAAATATTTATGTATGCATGTATATATGCATGTATGTATGTATGCCTCAGTAAAGCTGGACTCAAGAGTCATCTTCGTAGTCATAAAATGAGACAGATGAGTGACAACCTGGCCACTGGTGGTGGTGTAACACACCATACTAATCATATCTGTCAGGCATGTGGAAGAGAGTGTAATTCGGCAGGAGGACTTAAACGACATGCAAAGATACATGAAGCCCAGTTACAACTACAGCCGGCTATTATCGGTAAAGGTATTAGCTGCCAATTCTGTACAAGACATTGTAGATCTTTAGCTGGGCTAAAAAGTCACATTCGATCACAGCACCAGTAACAGTTAAGCTTCGTGCAATGGCCATACTCAATAATGAGGGGGCAACCATCATGTATGTATGTATGTATGTACGTACGTACGTATGTATGTATGTATGTATGTATGTATGTATGTATGTATGTATGTATGTATGTATGTATGTATGTATGGATGTATGTATGTATGTATGTATGTATGTATACGTAAACTTTAGATTAGTTAAAATATGTTTGTGACATATTTCAGCTGCTAAAGGCAAATCTACTGCAGTTATCGAGGAGAAAAAAATCTTCTCTTACGGTTAAATGGTATAAAAACAAGAAACAAAGTCAACCGGTAAGATTGACCGTAACAGATATATAATATTGTATACTTCGATTAATATACCCTACAAGTGCAAATTCTTTTGTGACTTATTGATTCTTAGGTGGCTATATATATATATATATATATATATATATATATATATGCATGTATGTACATATTAGTTTGACTCAGCTCTATATAACTTGAAACATCTCGTGGGCGCGTAGGATGCGTCCCTCTCTTCAGAAATCAGAATCATACTGAGTTTGATTCAAGTTGTTATCTGTGTGTATGTGTGTATGTGTGTGTGTGTGTGTGTGTGTGTGTGTGTTTGTGCGTGTGTGTGTGTGTGGTGTGTGTGTGTGTGTGTGTGCGTGTGTGTGTGTAGTGTATAGTGTGTGTACAAAAAGATGTACGATTACAACTGTTAAGAGCTCCTACACGTGGATATTCAGCGTCCAGTCGGCTTCCAGTGCAGTTGTTAAGTAACAACCATACTTACTAGTGTTATCAGTTACGGTATAAACAAAGTAAATGTAGGAGAAAGTACGATAAACACAAATTTATGTTATTTGTTCCTACGTACGTTTCACCATTGTGGTTGTTTGTAACTCTGCATTCGACGTTCCAAGTGTAAATGGACGCTGAGCTACAACGGATCATCGGGAAACACTTAATTGCACTGTTATAGAGAAGGTGTCTGTTGCTAAACCACTAAGTTACAGGGATGTAAGCACACCAGCACCGGTTGTCAAGCGGTGGAGGGGGGAACTCACACACATAGACTCATATACATATGATGGGCTTCTTTCAGTTTCCGTCCACCAAATCCACTCATAAGGATTTGGTCCACTTGAGACTGCAGTAGAGGACAAATAACCAAGGTACCACACAGTATGACTGAAACCGGAAAGCTAGCGTCTCATTGTCCACCAGATACCAGCTTCTAAAAACACTTGAAGGACCATCCCTGCAGACAAGGGAATAAAGCGGAAAAAACAAAGACGACTAACTTTGGTCAGTTTAATTTCCCACGCAGCCTTTGCGGTGGTGCCTCTCCGTAAACCTTCGTTCGCGAAGCCAAGCCAAGAGAATGTACGTACGTACGTATGTATGTATGTATGTATGTATGTATGTATGTATGTATGTATGTATGTATGTATGTGTGTATGTATGTATGTATGTATGTATGTATGTATGTATGTATGTATGTATGTGCATATATATATATATATAGTATGTATATGTACAGGACGTCACCAACTGTATAAACAACATGAGGTACGAAAACAACCGACTTAAATACGCAAACAACGAGAGAAATGGAAACAGGACAAGTAACACAAAGAACAAGCCTTCATTAGTTGTCACCTGCCTATCTACTCCTCATTTCGAGTATTCAATGTATGTGTGTGTATATGTATACATATATATATATATATATATATATATATATATATATATATATATATCTTTTTTTTCTCTCCTTTTTTTTGCTCTCCTTTATTCTCTCTCATTTTTTTTTCTCTCCTTTTTTTTGCTCTCCTTTATTCTCTCTCATTTTTTTTTCTCTCTTGTATTTTCTGTGTCCCTTTCTGTAGAAGAGCGTAGGCTCGAAACGTAAAAGACTTTTTCTATTCTTGAGCGTTATACTAATACATCTGTTTGTTTCGTACGCTACCTGTCTTCGTCTTTTGTTTTTTTCGTAAACTCTCCCTATATATATATATATTATATATATATATATATATATATATATATATATATATATATATGAAACTATTAGTAGCGCTTAAATACACGTATTATGCCTTGTAATTTATATTTATCTCTCACCAGATGGAGTACTTTTGTTGTTGAATTTTCTATCACGGAACAGTGCATAATATGTGTGTGTGGGTGTGTGGTGCAATTTAAAACTTAAATTATACGACAAATAACCAGTAACTGAATTTCGATATATCACAGAGTACATATGAGGAGCAAAACGAAACATGAGAAATTATTTATAAGATACTAGCAGTATCGCCCGGCGTTGCTCGGGTTTGTAAGGGAAATAACTATATAAGCATTTTTAGAGATGTAAAGTATAATAGCCATCTCAATATGGCTAACCACAAAGGGGGGTGTTACTGTAGCTTTTTACGTTCTGAGATTTAATAATATTTTTTAGAGAGTTACTTCCCTTATATATGCCAAAAATGCATTAAAAATGGGAAAAATTGATGGTAAATTTTATTTAAAATCGTAGACTCATCGTAGACGCACGCCAATACCCAGAAGGGCTCGATATGAATCACGACTATAAGATACCCGGTTTTGGTTAAACTGCACCGCAAATGTGGGAGTAGTTAGGAATCTAAATCGTAGGAGACAGACAGCACACAACCTCTCTTTTATATATAAAGATTGCACCGTCTTACATACGTTTCATAAACAAAAAAATTATTATTAATGACAACTTAGATTACCTCTTACTCGCCAACAAATGTCCCCTTCCCATTGAACATCGTCGACATTACACTCTTATAATCCAACAAACCACATGGCACTTCCCTCTCATCTTTTCACTATCCTTTTATTTTTCCCTGTCCACTGTATTATTATTTTGTTTATGATAGTAATTATTATTATTGGCAGAATCGTTAGCACGCTGGACGAAATGCTTAACGATATTTCGCCCTTCGCTACGTTCTGAGTTCAAATTCCACCGAGGTCGACTTTGCCTTTCTTCCTTTTGAGGTCGATAAATTAAGTACCAGTGAAACACTGGTACTTAATTTGGAAAATTATAACATATAATGATGAGACGCGTGTTATTTGACTCTAGATTATATGCTAATGTTATGGCGCGGTTACTGATGAGAATTTCGCCTAGCAAATTATTTTATTTGCTAAATAAAATTTGAAATCTAGGTATAACCGTAAAAAAATAACCAGCTAAAAGTTTTTATTCTAGCGTATAAAACTACCTGTAAAGGGTAGTTTCTCTTGTGTTTAAATGTACACTATTTTATATTGAGAATATGTTGTCTATTTGACTTTTTATACATGCTAGTCCACTGGTAGTAATTTTTTTTTTTTAAATCGCTATCCTATGTTTTACGTATATATATATATATATATATATATAATATATATATATATATATATATATAGATATATATATATATATATATATATATATATATATATATATGAATAAAAAAATTGGGTTAACGCAGGTGTAATCAAATATTTTTACTTTCGACACATGTTTCGAAAATTCCACTGATACTATTCAAAAGAATAAATGGTATAAACAATGCAATCTTCTCCTCAGGAAAGTGAAAAAAACGAAACTCGTCAATATATATGATATTTATGATGTGTACTACGGAAACTACGATGACAAAAATATGAGAAAGATATTTTTTTTATTTTATTTTATTTTATCTAGTTTCATGGTATATAATTTTTTTATGCAGGAGTTCCTTGAGACATGTAATTTATTGTAAGGGTTACTCAAGGGTAAAAAGGTTGAGGAAAACTGGAGAGGGCCCATCTAAATAAAGTAGGAAACAAAGGGGTTTATAAATAAATAAATGATTGAGAAATACTGATCTAGGCTGTTTATGTCAATAACTCCAGAACTGTCCCCGAATATTTGTTCAGTACTCTGATATAGGCTTTAGATCAGCAACTGATGACCGCTTAAATATTTCCAGTCTGAAGAACAAACTATTATCTGAGGCATAGTTTGGGAAATATTATACATCTGGGACAGTCACGAGAGATCATTTTAGACTGTGAGGCATGGAATATGGAATTACTTTATGAATGTTAATGAGGTGTTAATATGAAGGAGAGGTACAGAATAACTGATGAAATTTGAGCTCCAGAAAGCCGGATGGTCGCCTATTTCGGGCCAGCAGTCTAACAGGATGGTTAGGAAGAAAATAGTTGCACAGTTTAACAAAGAGAGAGAGAGAGAGAGAGAGAGCGAGAGCGGGGAAGAATATTGCAAACAATGAATGAAATAAACATGAAATGAAAAAAAAAATGTATAAATTGTATAAATTATTTAGGTTTTTACAGTTTCGCCATTCCATCGCCATAAATTTCTTTTATTTTTATCGACCGCAAAAGGACAAGTAAAAATTTACCTCGTCGAGATTTGAACGCAATATGCAAAGAGTGGGAGTAAATATCGCGAAGCATTCTTTCCAAATCTCTAACGACTCAACTATTTCGCAGACTTACACACACACATACACACACAGATGCTATGATCTGTGAATCTATAAATATAAATACATTTAGAATTTCTAAAACTTATATAGGCGCAGGAGTGGCTGTGTGGTAAGTAGCTTGCTAACCAACCACATGGTTCCGGGTTCAGTCCCACTGCGTGGCATCTTGGGCAAGTGTCTTCTGCTATAGCCCCGGGCCGACCAATGCCTTGTGAGTGGATTTGGTAGACGGAAACTGAAAGAAGCCCGTCGTATATATGTATGTATATATATGTGTGTGTGTCTGTGTTTGTCCCCCTAGCATGCTGGTGTTTACTTCCCCGTTCGGCAAAAGAGACCGATAGAATAAGTACTGGGCTTACAAAAGAATAAGTTCCGGGGTCGAGTTGCTCGATTAAAGGCGGTGCTCCAGCATGGCCGCAGTCAAATGACTGAAACAAGTGAAAGAGTAAAGAGTAAAAGAGATATCAAATATCCCTAAGAGTTAAATTTTTATAAGATAAGTCTTCCTGACACCTACGTCCACCTACGAAATAACTGGAAAAAGTCGAAAAGTATTTGTGCAAACTGAGAAGACATACGTAAACTAAATCCGGGTATCGCTGCCCGTGACACAGAAAGAAGAAAAATCAAGATAGGGATCTGACCGGTTGCTATCAGTTTGTACCGCTCGTGTGTTCTCGAACCCCACACTACCGATTTCCTCCGTAAAATAGGGATAACGGCTGAGAAATGAGCCGCGCGAGTGTCTTTGGCCATTCTCCGCTGCGACGTCATCGCAGTCATAATCGCAGGGCGCGACTGAGTCCGCCGTTTGTTCTTGGGTGTTTGATCCATCCCTCTTCTGCTTAATCCTCACCATTTTTGTTTCTTTTTTTTTACTATTTCTTTATTTCTTTGTTATTAAACTGTGATTCAATGAAATATCGTGAAAAAAATCATTTTCCTGTATCACCTCTTTTTACTTTCTTCATGCTATATTTTAGTAAATTTTCTGCCACAAAGATGTAATGTCTTCAATATCCTTCGGAGTTAGATTTTGTCAGATAAGTCTTCCTCCCACCTACGAACGAAATAAATGGAAGAGATGAAAGGTAATTATTTGAAAGTCTTGCACGCGGTGAAGAAAAATTAATACAACTGAAAGTTCTTTTACATTCTGCTGTTGAATGCAAAATTACACTTACAACCATTAGCAGGTGCTGAAAATGTGTAAAAACTATCTTCCCTTTAGATTTCTTAAGATCCCTGTTGACTCTACTGCATAACCAACCATTTAAACGTAACTGTTTTGTCATTTCTTCTATATTGTTATCCCTAACTGTAAATTGGCAATCTGGGGTAATATGGAGGAATTACGACCCTGTTTCGTGGTCTGCTACCACAACAGCTCCTTTATAGGATCCAGTTAGCTCAAGACATCATCAGGAGGAACCACGTCCGGTTTCGGCCCCTACTCCTCTACCGTTTTGACGTTGCGGGGCCCCCCTTTCGGAGGTGTCTTCAGCTCTGGTGTTGGGTGCATGTCTTCTTTCTTCTGTTCCCTGGCCTCTTCGATGTATCGTCAGCGAGTGTCAGCCGGTGACTGACTGTCTTGTCAAATTTCTCTCTTTAAATACCTGCCGCATAGGCTCCAGAAGGCAACCCCAGCAAGTTGTCACGTGACACTGTCTCACCTTAACTGACTAGTGAAGGTGCGTAGTTTTAGCCCACGCTTTTTCTTGCAGGCAGCCCCAGCAATAATATTTATCATATTTGATAGCATAAAAGATGTACGGACATATTAGACGCACCTAAATTTTAGCAGCTGCAAAAAGTTTATAGTGCTGTTGAGATTTTTGATAAATAAAATTTTATTCTTTTCGTAAACAAAAAACGAATGATGTTACTACGAACGAAGAAACGTCGAGAGAGTTTTTGTTCAAGGTGTGGTTGTAGCAGCTGATAAAGCGTTGTTAGTTGCTTGTTAGCTACTAACTTCTAATGTCATTCGTTCCCCGACTGTTCATTGCCTTTGTGTCGTCAGCTGCTGTCCACCGTATCTGATGGCCAAAACCTATAGTGTCTGTCAATGCTTTTTTCTGCTGCGTCCCAAAGATCTCTGTCTAGTAGTCACAGTGTGTCGAATTTATACAGGTTGATAGACCCCAGAAGTGCGCCAAAACATGTGATCATCGCTGTGGCCTATTCTAGCGAATCGAGACATCGGGTGACGGCTGAATATTCCTGCTACAATGCAGTAAAGCAATCTAGCAGTACACTATAAAACAACAAAGGTGCCTTAGCTATAGAAGAAAGCACAACCGTATATAAGTAAAAACTAAATGTTATTTTTGAGTCAGTCTAGGTAGAAGAGACCGTCTGAATTAAAATTAGTCTGTTGTAGTGAGAGTCAAGGACGAAATGAAAATGAGAGGAAAGCTCAAATTCGCGAATAGAACCGAGGTAATTTTTTGAGAAACTTTTGGGGAAAAAGATGCATTTTATATGCCATCAAATACGGTAAATATTTCATGTGATTAATTAAAGATGCAAATATATTATTGGAAGTTGTTAAAAATTGAAGCAACCTAGATTTCAAGCTGGGCATTTAAAATGATTATTGTCTCTTAAAGGAGTTTTGTGCATTTCATTTTCATTTTACATTGTTAATGCGAATCTTTCAAAATGCATGAACGCATTGAAGACGGAAAGGATGGCTTCCCTTTGCAAATACTGATAGGGCACAGAAACTGTGTCTATAGCCAGCTGGAGGAGGTGTCCTCCTGGGGCTACAAACTATAGTAGCATCCACCCTTAGGGGTTAGCCATATTTAAATGGCAAATATACGTCATTCAATATATTATTTTTCCTTTATTTTCTATTGACTACAATAGTTTCCAAACTTTCCACACTTTCTTCCGATCTGATTTAAAGAAATCGCATTTTAACTTCGATATGTAAAGCCACACTTTAGAATATAGTTCTCCATCTTCAGTACGAACTACGTGGCTTGCTCACCTCAGTCTTCTCTGTCACAAGAGATATTCTATGCTTATGACATTTGCTGTCTTCAAGACTTGAACATCATTCACAAAGTCTCTCCAAAATATATGCAAAGACACTTTAGCTGAAAACGCTCCATGTTTTACTAATATAATCTCCATGTTTCACAATCATGCAACAAAGCAGACAAAATACATTCTTAAGTGACATTTAAGCGTCATTTAGTATGCATGGTTTAGGCCACTGTGGTGATTTTATATTACAAGATCAACAAGACGTCTGGATTCTATTCACAGTCACCCCATCTAGGCTCGCATCCCTGTTTTAAATATTACCTATTACCAAGATATTTGAAGGAAAGTACAGTTTCTAAAGACGTACTACATACACGTGACCTCGTGTGTACCGTTGGCGATTTTTTTTCCTCTATCTTCCCTTCTCTAGATCTTTCCTTCTCCTATGTTTCCGACGAAGAGCTCCGCTCGAAACGTTAAACCCTCCTTCTTTCCTGAGCGTCCAATAATACTATATTTGTTCCACGTCCTCGCGTTGTTGTGTTTTTTTGTGCTTTCTTGTTTGGATTAACTTTATATATATATATATATATATATATAATATATATATATATATATATATATATATATATATATATGTGTGTGTGTGTGTGTGTGTGTGTGTGTGTGTGTGTGCATACATATACATATATATACATATATATATATAATATATATATATATATATATATATGCTTGCATACTCACATACACACACACACATGTATATAAGCGCAGGCGTGGCTGTGTGATAAGATGAGCTAACTTGTCGACCACACGGTTCCGGGTTCAGTCCGACTGCGTGGCACCTTGGTCAAGTGTTTTCTACTATGGAAACTGAATGAAGCCCGTCGTGTATATATATATATGTATATATATATATATATATGTATATATATATATATATATATATATATATATATATATATATATATATATATATATATATATATATATACACACACACATAAGAAGACAAAAATCATTTTTAAGTGAAATTTTAGCGTCATTTAGTATGCATGGTTTAGGCCACTGTGGTGATTTTATATTACAAGATCAACATGATGTCTGGATTCTATTTACAGTCACCCCATCTAGGCTCGCATCCCTGTTTTAAATATTGCCTATTACCAAGAT
Source organism: Octopus sinensis (assembly GCF_006345805.1). Classification (NCBI taxonomy): domain Eukaryota; kingdom Metazoa; phylum Mollusca; class Cephalopoda; order Octopoda; family Octopodidae; genus Octopus; species Octopus sinensis. Next base: position 79,504,375 of record NC_043003.1, on the reverse strand, counting down.
ATTTGAAGAAAAGTACAGATTTTAAAGACGTACTATAACACTTATATTAGCGATATACATATATTTATACGTATATACACATACATATATATATGTGTGTGCGTATATATATATATATATATGCTTGTATACTCACATACACACACACAAGAAGACAAAATACATTTTTAAGTGAAATTTTAGCGTCATTTAGTATGCATGGTTTAGGCCACTCTGGTGATTTTATATTACAAAAAGATCAAGACGTCTGGATTCTAGGCTCGCATCCCTGTTTTAAATATTGCCTATTACCAAGATATTTGAAGGAAAGTACAGATTTTAAAGACGTACTACAGACATTTATATTAGCGATATACATGTCTTCTTGTGTGTGTGTGTGTGTGTATACAACGGGCTTCTTTCAGTTTCCATAGTAGAAAACACTTGCCCAAGGTGCCACCCAGTTAACTGAACCCAGAACCTTGTGGTTGACAAGTTAGCTCATCTTATCACACAGCCACGCCTGCGCTTATATATACATGCGTGTGTGTGAGTATACAAGCATACACACACACACACACACACACATATATATATATATATATATATATATATATATATATATATATATATATATATATATATATATATAAATATATGTTTGAAATTCCCACCTAAACTGTCTTTACACTTCGACTACGTTTTCACACTTCCAGTAGCATTTTAGAATGAGTTTCCTTTGTTCAAAGCTTAAGCTGACTGCCATCATAAATTCCAATGGGTTTAATCTGGAAAGAAAACACATCAGTTGAGTTATCAGCTGTTAAAGTGTATATACATTTCTTTGGGACACATCAGCTTAATTGAATTCGTCCTTAGTCGAAAGACACCTGTTGCTAATGTCCTGTTATTTGCATTTGTATTTGTATACCATTTCTCCGGTTTTTTGTCCTTATTTTCGTATCCATTCGCTGCTTTCTTCCAATGATTCTAGTGCTCTTAGCTTAGTTTTTCCTTGGGGCTGGCGAGATTGGATCAATCTCGAGTATAACCAGCCGAAATTGCAAAGATTATCTGGAATTCGACTGAGGAAAGAAAACTCCAAATGACCCGTCCTTGTTTTTTCTTGTCCCTTTTTTGTATCATCTGCCTGGATGTTTTGTTGTCTCTTTTTTGCATCATCTAACTGGATGTTTTGCGTTCTTATCCCATTTTTTGTATTCCTTTATATATATATATATATATATATATATAGACGCTCTACGTGTCTCTGTATATAAATATGTGTTTGTGGGGGGAGCGTGACTTAGTGGTTAGGGTATTCGGCTCAGAATTGTAAGGTGGTGAGTTTAATTCCTGGTGACATGTTGTGTCCTTGAATAAGACATATTATTTCACGTCCAATTCACTCAGCTGGCCTTCTTCATGTATTTCAAAAGGCTAGCTATGTCACAAACAGATGCTGGCTATTAGATATATACTAATCGGTATAGCCAGGGATACTCTTGTCCAGAGTGTTAAGGGGATGCGTGTGCAAAGACAAATAAATAAGGGATGAAGGAAAGCAGATGTCAGAGCTACAGGTTGGGTACAAATAGGAGGGAGTGAGTAGTGGCTGTAATAAAGCGGTCGTAAAAAGATAATAGAAGTCTGGTATAGTAAGTAGTCAGATATTAATGGAGGGGAAGGGAGAATTGGGGATAGCTTGGTTGTTATAGTGAGAGAAATAGATGCCCGTGCAAGCAAACAAAAAAATTTAAAATTTAAAATTTAAAACTAAAATTTTCAAAAATTAAAATAAAAAGATAAAAAAGAAATTAAAATTAAGATTCGAGGCTCTGTGCTGTTAATGAAGATATATTCCCTTTGAGAGTTAAGGAATAAAATTAAATAATGAAGATGATAAATCGAAAGTAAATCGAGGGTAAATATAGATATAAATAAATAATTAAATGGATAGGAGTGGCTGTGTGGTAAGTAGCTTGCTAACGAGCCTCATGGTTCCGGGTTCAGTCCCACTGCGTGGCATCTTGGGCAAGTGTCTTCTGCTATAGCCCCGGGCCGACCAATGCCTTGTGAGTGGATTTGGTAGACGGAAACTGAAAGAAGCCTGTCGTATATATATATGTATGTGTGTGTTTGTGTGTCTGTGTTTGTCCCCCTAGCATTGCTTGACAACCGATGCTGGTGTGTTTACGTCCCCGTCACTTAGCGGTTCGGCAAAAGAGACCGATAGAATAGGTACTGGGCTTACAAAGAATAAGTCCCGGGGTCGATTTGCTCGACTAAAGGCGGTGCTCCAGCATGGCCGCAGTCAAGTGACTGAAACATGTAAAAGAGTAAAAGAGAAAAGAGAGATAAAAAGAAATTAAAATTAAGATTTGAGGATCTGTGCTGTTAATGAAGATATATTCCCTTTGAGAGTTAAGGAATAAAATTAAATAATAAAGATGATAAATCGAAAGTAAATCGAGGGTAAATATAGATACAAATAAATAGTTAAATGGATAGAGTAGGAGCGTTTAATTACTATGTTTTAGTATAGTGAACTTAAGGGACCAAAGAATGAAGGAGATGTAATGCTGTAGCACAAAAGGAATTTGATGCCATGGTGGACAGATAGGTAAGTAGAGTTAAAAGGATGAAATGATTATGTGGTTATAATTAGAAGAAGAATAAGTTCATTAGCCATAATTACAGCACTAGTATCAACTCTAATAAAGAAAACGCCAACAGCAACCTTGATACTACCATTAACGAGAATACTATTGATAGAGGTCCTATTACTAACGCTAACAGTTGTCCTAGTGATAGTGAGAATTACAGTGATAATAGGACTATTGGTAGCGTTGGTACGAGTAATAGGGCTACTGATAATGATAATAATAATAATAATAATAATAATAATAATAATAATAATAATAATAATAATAATAATAATGATAATGATATAATAATAATAATAATAATAATAATAATAATAATAATATAATAATATCAAAGGGAAAATGACAGAAACATCTAACGTTAACCTTGACCAGCAGAATGTCATAAAAGAACTAGACCCAGCGAAGAGCTACAAGTACCTAGGGGTACTTGAAGGGAACGGAATAAGGCATTCAGAGATGAAGGAAAGGATCAGGAGAGAATGATATCGAAGAGTGAGAGCAATACTCAAGACAGAGCTGAATGCAAGAAACAGGATCGAAGCGATCAATGCATTAGCCATACCAGTCGTGACTTACAGTTTCAATATTGTTCACTGGTCAATTACTGAAATATGTCAGCTCGACAGAAAAATAAGGAAACTGTTGACAATGCATAGAATGCACCACCCTAAGGCAGATACAGAACGACTCTATCTGCCAAGAAAAGAGGGAGGCCGTGGTCTTTTGCAACTGGCAATAACAATGAAGATTGCTACAATTGGCCTAGACACCTACCTGAAAAACTCTGAGGACTGGATGTTAAAACTTGTCTCAAAACATGAAAACAAGAAAGCATCATACTCAGTCACAAAACAGGCAAAGGAATATCTAAGTGAATTCCGAATACAACCAATTTCGGAATTAGAGATAGACATACAAGAAACAAGCACAGAAAAAGCTAGGCGCATGAAAACCCGTGCCAAAACTGCGGCCTTAGATATTCTGAATAATAAATGGCAAGAAAAACATCTCTATGGCAAATACCCAAAGAGAGCGAATAATGCAGATATCGACAAAGCCCTGACCCATCAATGGCTAATGGCCTCTGGCTTAAAATCTGAAACAGAGGGGTTTATCATAGCAGCTCAAGATCAATGCCTACCAACAAGAAACTACCAGGCCAACATATTAAAGAACGGCAGTAGCCCAACATGTTGTGTATGCCGACAACAAAATGAAACCATTGATCATGTTGTCTCCAAATGCAGTCTTCTAGCGCCTACAGAGTACCTCAATAGGCATGATAGAGCTGCACAATATATTCACTGGGTAATTTGAAAAAACCTGGATTTGCCCCATGAAAAAAACTGGTGGGAACACAATCCACCCCCAGTGCTTGAAAATGACCACATCTCACTCCTCTGGAACTTCACCATTCAAACTGACAGGAAGATAGATGCAAATAGGCCAGACATCATATTGAAAGACTTCAGACAAAGAACATGCCTCCTCATTGATATGACTGTCCCAATCGATATAAACGTATCTGTCAAGACCTACCAAAAACTGAGCAAATATAAAGATCTTGAAATAGAAATCAACAAAATGTGGAAGCTGAAGACTAAAGCAATACCTGATCTTAACTGATTGGAAGTGTTATCATGTATATTGTTTTGTCTTCGTATATAACAGATGGGTTACAGAAAATATTCTGTTCAATGCCACAGTTGTTCGACCTTAACCAGTTGACCATGTCCCTTTGTGGCTGATGATATGTGCATCTCTGATCACGAGCAGAAGTAGTTGGGGAGCATCATAGCCATATGTTGAGAGGAATTCTTTGGGGTTTAAATAATTCACCTCTGGAAACAAGGGTGTTTCATTCAACATCCTTAAACAACCCATATTCAGGGAAATTTTGAGCGGGATGGGTTACTTGACCAGAAGAAAATTCTAACTGGGCCCCACCTGCAAGGTCATGTACTGTTTATCTTGATATGAGATCACCATGTCGCGCACATATGGTTGTGATGCATGTGCCTAGTGTACCCTTATCAGACGGGCAGTCATGATGGGTTTACTGGGCTTCGTATATTTTACCCCAGTGTCACTTTGATGGCATGCACTGCTCTCTCATTCAATAATAATAATAATAATAATAATAATAATAATAATAATAATAATAATAATAATAATTCTTTCTACTAAAGGCACAAGGCATGAAATTTTAGCGGGAGGGGACTAGTCGATTGCATCGACCCTCGTGTTTCGCTGGTACTTAATTTATCGATCTCGAAAGGATGAGAAGCAAAGTCGATCTCGACGGAATTTGAACTCAGAACGTAAAGACAGACGAAATACCTATTTCTTTACAACTTACAAGGGGCTAAACACAGAAGGGACAAACAAGGACAGACAAGCGAATTAAGTCGATTATATCGACCCCAGTGCGTAAGTGGTACTTATTTAATCGACCCCGAAAGGATGAAAGGCAAAGTCGACGTCGGAGGAATTTGAACTCAGAACTTAGCGACAGACGAAATACCGCTTAGCATTTCATCCGGCGTGCTAACGTTTCTGGCCTTAACAATAATAGTGATAATAATAATAATAATAATCTTTTCAACTAAAGGCACAAGGCCTGAAATTTGGGGATAGGGTCTAGTCGATTATATCGACTCCTGTATTCAACTGGTATTTATTTCATTGACCCCCAAAAGGATGAAAGGTAAGTAGACCTCTGTGGAATTCGAACTCAGAACGTAGACAGACGAAATGCCGCTAAGCATTTCGCCAGGCGTGCTAACGACTCTGCCAGCACGCTACCTTAATAATGATAATAATCCTTTCTATTAAAGGCACAAGGCATGAAATTTAGGGTGAGGGGATTAGTCGATTACATCACTTGTATTTAATTTACCGATCCTGAAAATAATAATAATAATAATAATAATAATAAAATAATAATAATAATAATAATAATAATAATAATAATAATAATAATAATTCTTTCTACTAAAGGCACAAGGCATGAAATTTTAGCGGGAGGGGACTAGTCGATTGCATCGACCCTCGTGTTTCGCTGGTACTTAATTATCGATCTCGAAAGGATGAGAAGCAAAGTCGATCTCGACGGAATTTGAACTCAGAACGTAAAGACAGACGAAATACCTATTCTTTACAACTTACAAGGGGCTAAACACAGAAGGGACAAACAAGGACAGACAAGCGAATTAAGTCGATTATATCGACCCCAGTGCGTAAGTGGTACTTATTTAATCGACCCCGAAAGGATGAAAGGCAAAGTCGACGTCGGAGGAATTTGAACTCAGAACTTAGCGACAGACGAAATACCGCTTAGCATTTCATCCGGCGTGCTAACGTTTCTGGCCTTAACAATAATAGTGATAATAATAATAATAATAATCTTTTCAACTAAAGGCACAAGGCCTGAAATTTGGGGATAGGGTCTAGTCGATTATATCGACTCCTGTATTCAACTGGTATTTATTTCATTGACCCCCAAAAGGATGAAAGGTAAGTAGACCTCTGTGGAATTCGAACTCAGAACGTAGACAGACGAAATGCCGCTAAGCATTTCGCCAGGCGTGCTAACGACTCTGCCAGCACGCTACCTTAATAATGATAATAATCCTTTCTATTAAAGGCACAAGGCATGAAATTTAGGGTGAGGGGATTAGTCGATTACATCACTTGTATTTAATTTACCGATCCTGAAAATAATAATAATAATAATAATAATAAAATAATAATAATAATAATAATAATAATAATAATAATAATAAATTCGTTTATTGGCCACAAGGGCTAACAAAAATCAATTGAAAAATAAAGGGACAAAACACAGGACGAAAGTTACAAAGGGTTTTGTCTGTTTGAAAAAGTCCATGTACAAAAGCAGGATAACAACGAAGTGTAAGTAACAATTAAAACTCCCGAAAGGGGGGAGGCGCTTCGAAAGGTTACTCGTGGAAAAACCCATAAAAGCCACGGGAGCCTGGTCAAAAGGTGGGGAGGGGGTAGAGAACCCCTTTCTCCTTTTATAGTTCCTTTTAATTTTTCACAGGTGTATCAATAATAATAATAATAATAATAATAAATCAGACAGTGGCTGTCATGGCTTCTAATCTTAACTGATTGGAAATGTTATGTACATTGCTTTGTCTTGGTATAAAAGATGAGCTACAGTAAATACTCTGTTCAATGCCACAGATTTGTTTGTAAGTTGTTTGATTTTAACCAGTTGAACATGTCTTTTGGTGGCTGACGATATGTGCATCTCTGATCACGAGCAAAAGTAGTAAGGGAGCGTCATAGCCATGACTTGGGTGTTTCATTCATCATCCTTAAACAAACCTATTTCAGGGACCTTTTGAGCGGGATAGGCTAGCATTGTTGTGGTTCTTTTTTTGGCATTATTGCTGCTACTGCAACTGCTGCTGTTGTGGTTGTTTTCCATAGATTTTTCTCGAAAAGACATTGTTCTTTCGCTGTTGTTATTGTTGCTGTTGTTGTTGTTGTTTTCAATCTTTTTGTTCATGTTGTTGCTGTTTACGATCTTGTTGCTCATGTTGTTGCTGATGTTATTGATACAGTTGATAATCCGTTTGTCTGTCCTTGTTTGTCCTCTCTGTGTTTAGCCCCTTGTGGGTAGTAAAGAAATAGGTATTTCGTCTGTGGTTACGTTCTGAGTTCAAATTCCGCCTAGGTCGACTTTGCCTTTCATCCTTTCGGATTCGATTAAATAAGTACCAGTTACGCACTGGGATCGATATAATCGACTTAATCCGTTTGTCTGTCTTTGTTTGTCCTCTCTGTTTAGCCCCTTGTGGGTAGTAAAGAAATAGGTATTGATAGAGTTGCTATTATTGTTGCTTCTGATGTTTATGCTAATGCTGCTGTTCACATTATCGCTACTGCTGTTGTGGCCATCGTTGTCGTCGTCGTCGTTGTTGTTGTTGTTATTTTCACTGTCTTTGCTGCTGCTAGTATCATCACACTTGTTACTGCCCTCATAGCAACAAGATGAAATTCTATTTCTTTTCGACGATAAATCAATTTTAACACCAGCCGCGGCTGCATTCTGTATTTAAAATCAGTCTACCGAACGCTGCTCACCGTCGATTATGATTATTTTGTCTTATTCCGACATCTTTTAAAAATTGGAAAATTATATAAATTCTTGATTTGACAAAAAATACAAAATAAATATTACTGAGTTACACACCCTATTTGCGGTGTGTAATTGCACAGAACTGTTTCCACCGCGATCATGACAATGCAAGCAAAGCAGTTTTAAAAACAATAATATTTGACTGAACGGGCTGTAACCAGCCGGAACACTTGATTAAACACAAATTACGGAACTCCAACTTAGTACGTCTTCCCTGTATGGCGGCCATAATAATAATAATGATAATAATAATAATAATCTTTTCTACTATAGGCATAAGGCCTGAAATTTTGGACGACCCCAGTGATTCACTGATACTTAATTTATTGACCCCGAAAGGATGAAAGGGATCTATATATATATATATAAATTAAATTAGAGATAAAACCACTATTAGGCAAATCAAACAGTGAAAAACATAAACCAAAACATAAAAATAAATATAATTAATATAATATACAAAATATATAAAATTAAATTATTTAAATTTAAAATTTAAAATTTATATTTATAATTTTTTTTTTAATTTTAAATTTTTTAATTTTTAAACTTTTAATTTTTTAATATTTATATTTATTTATTTATTTATTTATTTATTTTTATATAACTATCAAAAAGGTATTAAAAAGTTTAATATAATATAATAAGGTTTTACTTTTTATACTTATATTATATTAAACTTTTTAATACCTTTTTGATAGTTATATAAAAAAAAATGAATAAATAAATAAATATAAATATTAAAAAATTAAAAGTTTAAAAATTTATAAATCTAAAATTAATTTTTTTTTTAAACATATAAAAATTTATAAATATAAATTAAAAATTATAAATTCAAATAATTTAATTTTAAATTTTGTATTTTATATATTTTGTATATTATATTAATTATATTTATTTTTATGTTTTTCACTGTTTGATTTGCCTAATAGTGGTTTTATCTCTAATTTAATTTATATTTATACTGTGAAATTTGATTTAATCCTAACTCTAATTTTTCCCTGTAAGTTTGGATTTACTCCCTAATATTATTATTATTATATATATTATATATAAGAGAGTAACCACTATGTGGTCGACTCTAGCACTAAAAATAGATCCGCTAGGTTTCAGCCACAAAGAATTGTTTCCGATGAAAGTTAGCACGACTACTAGCGCAAACGAACAGGGCAAATAAAAACAAAAATGCAGATTAGTTCAGGACAATTGTTTCGCACGTGTGTTTATCGTTATGGTAAAATCTAGCGTGCGGTTGAGTAAATTGTATTCTGGACGGGTTCGGCTGAAGAGCTACAGATATGTTATGTGAGTAAAATTACATAATTTATTAATAGCGAAACAATTGTCCTGAACTAATCTGCATTTTTGTTATTTTTATTTGCCCTGTTCGTTTGCGCTAGTAGTCGTGCTAACTTTCATCGGAAACAATTCTTTGTGGCTGAAACCTAGCGGATCTATTTTTAGTGCTAGAGTCGACCACATAATGGTTACTTTCTTATATTTATGTATAAAATTTATCGTAATCCAGGTTTTTATGCACTAAGCCACTTGGTGTTAAATGGATGTACTATTAAATTAGTATCCAATTTTCTCACCCTTATTAGTTGAGTGTCCTTCTGTTGTAACAAAATGTCTTTTCCGTTTTCGTTCTGTTGATTTTTTCGTCTTCCTGTGATGTCATGTTCCTCATGTTTCCTCACGCTCGCCAGTTACCTATCTCGTCCCAGCCAGAACAAATGCCTTCGTTCGTCTTTTTCGTTTGTTCTCTTGTTTATTTTTGATTTCTCGTATTGCAATTTAATTCTCGTTATGTATTTTCTTGTACATGTATCTTTATTTTGTATTATTTTTTTTTTCTTGTACGTATTTTTTTGTGCAGTTCTTTGTTACGTCCCTTTTTGTGTTACATTTTTTCTCGCTCGTTTACCCCTCTACGAGTTTATTTTATTTTAATTCTCTCGTAGGAAGGCTTAGCTTGACTATACGTGTTCTGTCTCTGCCTTCGAAACACGTGTCTGCTAGCGACAGCTGATGAAGGGGATTTTTCCTTGTGCAGCATGTCCTGTACTTCGTTTTTCTGCTGCACATAATTGTTTTTCCCGTTTTCGTTTTCGTTTCGTCTTGTTCCACGTCTCTGTCCTTCTGTTGTAACAACATGTCATTTCCGTTTTCGTTCTGTTGATTTTTTCGTCTTCCTGTGATGACCTGTACGTATATATATATATTTATATATGCATGTATATATACATGTAGATGTCGGTACGTACATATATGTTTGTATGTATGCATATATTTTATTTATTACACTATATATATATATATATATATATATATATTATATATATATATATATATATATATATAAGGAAATAATTTTATTTTCAATCGCAGTATGATGCTAATAATATAGCATAAACAGGATAATCGACCTATATTCCTCAGAAAAATCTGTCGGCACCCAAGATATATATATATACTAGCAGAGATATCTGGCGTTGCTCGGGATAAAAATGGCATAGTTTGTATATATTACAGTTATGTTGAAACAGGTGATATGGGAAAGTGCAGCATTGACAACAAAAAATTTGTGGAGTAAATGATGGGATAAATCGTCTAAACAACATGCTATGAGTCTGTTTTGGAGTATTTCAGGCACTAACCTGTCATGGAAAATGGGGTGGGGGTATGTAATTTTTGAACGCCCTGAAAAGCTGTCATTGGATATATTCTCTTTTGCAGCAGTCAGTGCTGTGTCTAACACGACCCATCATCTGAAATTTTAACACCTCCTTCGGGTTTGTTGTCCAACATCATTCATTAAAGTAAATCTGGAGGAACATTGTTTGTTCATTTTAGGATAACAGGGAACCAATGAGGTGACAGACTTGCCCTTGAACTTTGACGTCGCCGTAAATTCATGTTTATCTATCTTCTTAGACGTACCAAACGATGTCATGCGAAATGCAGAGTTGTATTGTCTGATATTGTTCAGAAAATCCTTTGATTGGATGGAAGTGCCTTCTTGAAGATCCATAAGAGGTTGACAAGGAGCCGGTAGTGCTGGCAATGGTATCTGACCGCCTGAGCAGCACATACCATTTGTTTCATTTGAAAATTTTAAAGCTCTACAGATACGAGTAATATGATCCAAAACATGTTCAAAAGTACTGAATGGATCGTTATGAAATTTGGAAATTATATTCTATGCATAAAGGTAGATGTAATGCAGTATATGTTTGAAAATGAGAGGGCATAAATGATGCCATAACTCCTATGAATATTCATATTTTTTGCTGTTGATGAAATTTTAACCATAGATATTAGACACGAAATAATATTCCTAAAATTTCAACTTCTTAGGAGGTTAGTAAGACCCCTTAATGGCGGCTTAACCCGACAATTTAGTCATTTTTCCGAAGCCAAGACGAATGCAATTGTAGTCTTGGAAGCTGTAGAGACACCCGAGGATACAAGATAAGCGTTATTTATAATTCAATGGTACAACAGTGTAAGAGTTTACTTTGAGATATACTTAGACTGTAATTTCTGCGATATGGTGCAAGAATTGTCAAGTAAGGGAGAGTTATCTTTGCCTCCACTGTTTCAGTTGCAAAGTGTTGAGTAAAGTTATTTGGTTGCAGACCTCCTGTGAGTCTTTATATTATCACTGAGTCATAGATAGTCTCTAGTTGGTAACATTCATTTCAAGGCCTTTCCAGATAAGTGATTGGCCATTCAAAGAGATTTATAGATTGAAAATTTATTCTGTTCAGTTACCTATCGGCATAGTGATCATTGGCATACTCCAAGGATGACACTTTCATTTTCTCTTAGCCCTCACGTCACACAGTTGTTAATGTTTATTTGAGTTGGGTCACGCCCTTCCAATTGCTATAGATCCGCAATGCATCTTACGGCTGTGCCGGTCACCTGTACGGTTAGGAATCCTACATTCGGGAGTGGTAACGACGAGGGTAGGGTAGCTTACTGCTTTTTGTGATCATTCGTCTTCTGGTTTCCTCTAACTTTTACAAACCCAGTGAACATTCATATATTTCCGATTTCAAAGAAATTTGAACAATAGTTATAAGACACAAGTTAAAAAATATTCCCAATAATTCAACTTTTCTGGTTGACTTTAAGACCCACCTAATAGGGGCCTTAATCCCCATATTTTAGATCTCCGTGTGCTCCATTTTTCAAGAGCAAACATTTTTTGAGTGGGTTTTATAAGATTTGGATTTTGGAATCTGGGCATAAAAATGAGTAGTATGGGATAAATAAGTCATGATTAGAATTTTTTTGTGGCGTGTAAAGAGGGGAAAGAACCCCCTTTAAAATTCTATATATATATATACATATATATATATATATATAATAATAATATAATAAATAAATAAAATATATGCATATATACATACATATATGTACATACTTACATCTATATGTATATATACATGCATATAAATATATATATATATGAGTACAGGACACCACAAATAAACGTAGAACACAACGAGAAACGAAAACATAAAATCAAACAAGGAAACGGACTTTTTTTAACAACGAAAAAGCAGAGTACAGGACAAACAATACAAGGAAAATTCCCCTTCATCAGCTGCCCCTGGTTCGACTCAATGCGTGTTTCGAAGGTAAGGGCAGAACACGGCCAGGTCGAAGCAATCTTTCCTGCAAAAGGAATTAAATAAAATTCTTTTGCAGAGGGGTAAAACAAGTGACAAGAACAGGACGTAAAAGCAATACTAATGAAGAAAAACAGTAGAAAAAACAGTACAAATAAAGAATAACAGGACAGGGAACCAACCATAAGGGTTTTTTTAGGCCTAGACGGTGGAAAAATTAGTTAGAACGCATGTGAAAAATCGGCTTGCGAAAGACAGGGAAGTCGATGTATGCTTGTTGAAAGCACGGAGCTGAAAGAAAGTTTTAGTAGCACTCCGGTCAACGGCCAGAGAAAGGAGGAGGAGGAGGAGGAGGAGGAGAGAGAGAGAGAGAGAGAGAGAGAGAGAGAGAGGAAAAGAAACCAGAAAGGGTGAAAAATAAGAAGGAGAGAAACAAGTAGAGAGGAAGACAGACAGGCAGGGAGGAAAGGTCAAGTAAAGAGTAAGAGTGCGCGTCATGATTATTCAAATAAAAACTTACATGGAGAAGAGAAACAACGCGTGCGTTCGGTCATATAATAACAATATAACAAATAAATAAAATATATGCATATATACATACATATATGTACATACTTACATCTATATGTATATAAACATTCATATATATATATTGGTTGGCATCCTTTCTGTCTCGGGAGACAATGGAGTTGCGCATAAAGTAGTCTAGTCCGGCTTTTATATTTCATGTCCTGATACATTTCCTGCTGTGGCTGTGTAGTCCTATCCTGGACAAACACTCCCTCTGGCAGGTACCGCAAATGTAGCGAAGACTGTTCCTGGCTGGTTGTAATGCCATAGTTTCTTGTTGACGTCTTTTCTTGTCTTTCCATTTCTCCTCTCTCTCTCTCTCTGTCACTCCTTTGTATTCCCTTTCTTACGGTACGTCGCCAGTCTCTACGGTTGCCGGCAACTGCCTCCCAACCGCTAATATTGATGTTGCAGGCCTTCATGTCCCTTTTGCAAACATTCTTGTAACGTAAGATCGGTCTACCCACAGACCTAGTACCCCTAGCAAGCTCTCCGTAGAGTATGTCCTTGGGGATTCTGCCATCTTTCATACGGCTAACATGCCCAAGCCATCTCATACGTCTTTGTATGAGGAGTGCAAACATGCTTGGCATTCCTGCTTGCCTGAGGACATCTTTGTTGGGGATATGATTCTGCCATTTGATACGGAGGATTTTTCGGAGGCAGCGCAGGTGAAAGATGTTTAGGCGACGCTCTTGGCGTGTGTATAGCGTCCAGGTTTCACTTCCATACAGTAGAGTGCTGAGTACACATGCCTGGTAGATCTTCATTTTCGTGGTCTTGGTCAGCTTATTGTTGTCCCAAGCCCGTTTGGAGAGTTGGGCCATCGCAGCAGCTGCCTTGCCAATGCGTATATTGAGCTCAGCGTCAAGGGATAGGTTGTAGGTGACGGTAGAGCCCAGATAGGTAAACTTCTCCACCTCTTGTAATCTGTGGTCTCCAATATGTATGTTTGGGATGTCCGATGTAGCCTAGCCCATGATGTTGGTCTTCTTAAGGCTGATAGCTAAGCCAAAGTCGTTACATGCTTGCTCAAAACAGTTAATGAGCTTTTGGAGGGCTTCTTCTGTGTGTGTTACCAGAGCGGCATCATCAGCAAATAACATCTCCTTGATCAGGACGTTTTTGATTTTGGTCTTGGCACGCAGGCGTGAGAGATTGAACAGTTTCCCGTCACTTCTACTGTGCAGAAACACTCCATCATCTGATGTCTGAAAGGCATGTGAAAGTAAGAGCGAGAAGAAGATGCCAAACAATGTAGGAGCGAGGACACAACCTTGCTTTACCCCATTTTTTATTTGGAAGGCGGCTGATGTTGAACCGTTGTACTGTATGGTGCCTTGCATGTCATCATGGAAAGACTTGATGATCCTCAGCAGCTTTGGTGGACATCCGATTTTTTGGAGCAGGATGAAGAGGCCTGTTCTGCTTACCGAGTCAAAAGCCTTTGTTAGATCAATGAAGGCCATATATAATGGCATTTTCTGCTCTCTGGACTTCTGAAGTTGGCGTATGGAGAATATCATATCGATAGTTGATCTGCTTCTTCTAAAGCCACACTGCGATTCCGGATAGATTCGAGAAGCAAGTAGTTGTAGCCTGGCCAGGATAACGCGGGCAAAGGTCTTTCCAACAGTGCTTAGAAGGGATATACCACGGTAATTGTTACAATCACCACGGTCACCTTTGTTTTTGTAAAGCGTAATGATGTTAGCATCCCGCATATCCTGAGGGACTGTACCCTCTTCCCAGCACTGACACAGAAGCTCATGAAGGTGCCGAAGCAGGATGGTGTTTTTGCCGGCTTTGATGATCTCTGAGGGAATGCCGTCTTTTCCCGGAGCCTTATTTCTTGCTAGGGAGTCAACAGCCTTGGTGAGCTCTGCTATAGATGGCGGACTGTCAAGTTCGCACATGACTGGCAAGATCTTGACACTCTCGACTGCAGCCTCAGCCACTGTAGTTTCCCGTGAGTAGAGATCCTGGTAGTGCTCCACCCATCTATCCATTTGCTTGCCTTGATCCCTGATGAGATCTCCAGTAGTTGATTTCAGAGGGGCTGACTTGGTTGCGGATGGACCGAGGGCCTTCTTCAAACCGGCATACATTCCACGGGTGTCGCCCCTGTCAGCAGCTGACTGGATACTCTGACAGATTCCTGCCAATACCTATTTGCACAGCGTCTGGCTGTCAGTTGGGTTTTATTTCGTGCCTTTCTGAGTTCTTCGAGTGACTTTGTAGAAGAGTCACTCTTGTATTGCATCAGAGCTGCACGCTTTGCTTCGATAACTGGCTCCAGCTCTGAGAGCCCAGCATTGAACCAATCTGGGTTTTGCCTTTCTCTCATGCCGAAAGTATCCATTGATGTCGTATACAAGGCTTCCCTGATATAGTCCCACCTTCTTTCAGCAGAGGAGGTTGGGCAGCTACTGAGGGCAACCTTGATAGAAGCAGTAAAACATTTTCGCAGTGTAGGGTCCGAGATTCTGGCGGTGTTGATGCGTGGTGGGCCCACTTTCTTGGAGCGATGGACTTTTTTAGGCAGAATCCTCACCCTACTTCTAATTAGTGAGTGGTCTGTGTCACAATCCGCGCTGTGGTAACTGCGGGTCAATAGAGTAGAATTCAGAAAGGATCTCCGTGTAATGATGAGATCCAGCTGATGCCAGTGGTGAGATCTTGGATGTCTCCAGGATGCCTTGTGGGATGGCTTGTTGGTAAAGAATGTGTTTGTGATGCACAGGTTGTGGTATGTGCAGAATTCGAGTAGTCTCTGACCATTGTCATTCATGTTGCCAATACCAAAGTGTCCAACACAAATGGGCCATGAATCATGGTCAGATCCCACGCGAACGTTAAAATCCCCTAGAAGGTAGATATTTTCAGTCTTTGGTATATTTTCTATGACACAGTTGAGATCTTTGTAGAACTGGTCCTTGGTCTCCTCTGAGCTGTAGAGAGTGGGAGCATAGATGCTGAGAAGATGTACTGAGCCAGAAGAAGTCGAGAGGCGCAGTGAGAGGATACGCTCAGTGCCTCCTGATGGTGGTTCTATTGAGGAGAGCAGTGAGTTTCTCACTGCAAAGCCAACGCCATGTTGACGAGGTTCTTCTGGATCGCTTCCCTGCCAAAAGAAGGTGAAATCCTGCTCATATATATATATGAGTACAGGACACCACAAATAAACGTAGAACACAACGAGAAACGAAAACATAAAATCAAACAAGGAAACGGACTTTTTTTAACAACGAAAAAACAGAGTACAGGACAAACAATACAAGGAAAATTCCCCTTCATCAGCTGCCCCTGGTTCGACTCAATACGTGTTTCGAAGGTAAGGGCAGAACACGGCCACGCCGAAACAATCCTTCCTGCAAAAGGAATTAAATAAAATACTTTTGCAGAGGGGTAAAACAAGTGACAAGAACAGGACATAAAAGCAATACAAATGAAGAAAAACAGTACAAATAAAGAATAACAGGACAGGGAAGCAATATATATATATATAATACTATATAATGTACTGATCCGTGACAGAAAATTCTTTATGCTACCTTCTCAGTTTTTTCGCGTTTCTTCTATTATTCAATTTCTTCAATTCGTAATATGAGGTTTCCGCCTAAAGAATATGAAAGTATTAGTAGCGCTTTAATACGTGTATTGTGACCTTTAAAGTAATAATAATTATATATATATATATATATATATATTATATATATATAATATATATATATATATATATATATAATATATATATATATACATATATACATGTATGTATATTTTTAATGTGTACAAATAACAAGGAAAAAAAAAGGAAATAGTTATCAGGGTAGCAAAAATTTACATAAGAGCCAAAGATATTACAGCCTACTTATAAAGGTAAAAGTTCCAGGTTTGAGTGAAATGTTTTTGTATAACATGGATAAATTAAGAAATGGAGCGTTCTCTTTACATCATATACTTACGAACGCGATAATCACATTCGATTAAAATGGCCTATTGATGTTCTTTGCGTTGTCTTACATCATTTTTATTCCCTTCGAAACAAATGTTGGAAGAATAAATTATTTGAATAACACCTGCGTTTAACACCACTTCTTAATTTATCCATGTTATACAAATATATGTATATATATATATATATATATATATGTGTGTGTGTGTGTGTGTTGTGTGTGTGTGTGTGTGTGTGTGTGTGTGTGTGTGTATGTGTGTGTGTGTGCGTGTGTGTATCTATGAATCTATAGATATATATATATATATATACATACATATATATATATACGTATATATATACATATATTTATATATATACATATATATATGTATATATATATATATGTATGTATGTGTATATTGTGGTTGTCTACTCCTTATGCACTTATGCAGAGTCTGACCACCTCCTGTGCCTACACTTTAGCACCATCATGGCATCTGCTGTGACTTTTTAAACCAGACAATGTCTGAAAACACCCACACAGATTGCACATCCGATTTGGACCACCAAGAACTGCAGATAAGGTCTGATCTTTGTGGATCTTAAAATGTCTTTTGAGGTCTCCGTTGGATTTGCAAATCTTCTGGCATACACTGCATTTAATGGTGTGCACAGACATATAGGCAGAATAGTTGGTGGAGGTTCATTTTCCATGGGTTCGCAGATGAGATTTGAGCTCAGTAAAAGACAGGCATGGTCTGTCACAGACTGTGCATACAAAAAGGTCATTGTCATTCACCTTCTCGATTGTTACATTCTTCCTTAGATCTCTTTTGAGTTTTGCATGCGTTATCCTGGCCTCTCCACACTTTTGTTCGCCATCCAACTCGATTCGAAGCAAGGGTTTCTATGTCTTCTGGATCCATTCTAAGTGACTTCATAGTAGTCCTTATGCCGTCCTTAAACCTTTTTTCTAAGATTACGCCGATAGCGTTTCCCCCAGTGCAAGCTCACTATAAAACAGCTGTCTCGGCATGTGTTCATCTGCGATTCGAACAATATGGTCACACCATCTCATTTGATTCCTCAAAATCAGACCTTTAATTGAGGTGATGCCTGCAGCTATAAGGATATCTGTGTTTGGAGTAAAAGAACTCCATTTAATTTTTTAAATACGATGAAGGCATTTTCGGTGGAATTGTTCTAACGATTTAAAATGCCTTTCATAACAAGTCCAAGTTTCACAGGAATACTACAGGAACGGTAAGACAAATGATTTGTAAAGAGCCAGCTTTGTATTCTTATTTATATGTCACTGACACCAAACGCGTGACTCCAAGCCACCAAATGCTTTTACTGCCCTTTGAATTCGCAACCGTATTTCCATCATTTTGAACAGAGCTTCCAAGGTAGATAAGCGAATCGACAACCTCAAGTAACTTACCCTTAACAAAAAATTTAGTGAGGGTTACAAACAGCACCACACACAGGTTGATGCATTACAACTGTTTTTTCAAGTTGATGGTCAAGCCAAAATCATCATAAGTCGAGTCAAATGCAGATACAAGAGATTGCAGACCTGTTTCAGAATGACTGACAAGATCGCAATCGTCAGCGTACAAAAGTTCCCTAATGAGTGAAGTAAAAACCTTCGTCTTGAATTTCAGTCTGGTCAGATTAAAACCATTCCCTCTTGTTCGATATTTTATGTAAATACCCTCCTCAGCAAAGTATATTGCAAAGAGGGTGGTGTGTCAAGGTCACTTTGCTTTACTCCATTTTCCACGGCAAAAGATTCAGAGAGCCTACCACCAAAGATAACTGTAGCTTTCATATCCTTATGCAAAGTCCTGATCATGTTTACAAATTTTTCTGGGCAACCTATTTTCCTTAGATTCGATTAACAGTATCGAATGCTTCGCTCAAATCAACAAAGCAATAGTATAGAGCAAGATTCTGTTCAATGCACTTTTCTTTAATTGTCTGACAGTAAAGATACAATCAGATGTGCCCCTGGAGGAACGAAAACCACACTGAGACTCAGACACCTTACTTGGACCTATAAAGGTATTTAAACGTTCTAGCAAAATGTGGGCAAGTACCTTTCCAACCACAGACAAAAGCGAAATCCTACGAAAATTACCTCACAGATCCTTTGACCCCGATTTATACAAGGAGACTAAAATGGTATCAATCCAGTCTTGAGGCAGTTTATCAGTTCTCCAACAGTGACAAATTAATATATTTAAGAGTTCAAACATTTTGTCATCCCCATATTTCAAGACTTCTGCACAGATTGCATCAGACCCTGTAGACTTATTGTTATTCAACTTATTCACGGCTAAATAAATGTCATTTAGAATTGGTTCAAATGCTGTCTCTTCTATAACTGGAAGGTTTTCAATTTTTTCTATCGTCCTCATGTCAGCGGATGATCGTCTATTCAAAAGTGCAGAAAAATGTTCTACCCAGTGCTTATGAATAGAAGCGGTGTCAGTCAGAAACAAATGTCCATGTGCTGTTCTCACTGGAGCTATTGAAGATTTTGGGACATATACCTCCTTAACATAAGAGTACAAACCTTTGGCATCATTTCTATCAGTTGCTTCGTGTGCCTCTTTTGTTCTATCATTCCACCATTCCTGTTTAATTTCCCTTAGAGCAGTCTGCACTTTCCTTTTCAGCTTTCTGTGAGCTTCGTGTGAGTTGAGGTTCAAGGACAGAGAAAGAAGTGTATTTACTACCCACAAGGGGCTAAACACAGAGAGAACAAACAAGAGCAGACAAACGGATTATATCGACCCCAGTGCGTAACTGGTCCTTAATTTATCGACCCCGAAAGGATGAAAGGCAAAGTCGACCTCGGCGGAATTTGAACTCAGAACGTAGCGGCAGACGAAATACGGCTACGCATTTCGCACGGCGTGCTAACGTTTCTGCCAGTTCGCCGCCTTAAGAAGTGTATTACCTAAGTTTTGTTTTTCTAAAAGTAGATCATGAATTTCTGCTGATCTATCTGAGAACCAGCCACTGGACTTATGTGATTCAAATCCCACTGACGAACATGCAGCCTGAAATACTTTTGTTTTGAAATCTTCCCATAGATTGTTTGGGTCAAGATTTATACTTTCTATAACATCGTGGAATCTTTGCAAGTTGTTTGATAATTTAAAGTTTGAAACATTTAACTTTTTGGGTACCTTAGAACCAGACTGTTGATTTTTAGGCATTATCAAAAAATCTATTTTTCCACGCACTAGGTGGTCAGTTCAGCTCTCTGTCCTTCTCATGGCCCGAACGCTAGAAACATTTTCTGATCAGAATATAATCTATGAGATGCCAGTGCTTAGATCTTGGGTGCATCCTGGTGGTTTTATATTTATTTTTCTGCTTAAACAGCGTGTTGGTGACAACCAGATTATTCTCAGTACAAAACGTCAAAAGAGCTACTCCATCTTTATTACATTTTCCAATCCCATGTCGATCTAAAACAGGCTATGAAACATAGTTCTTTCCAACCCTTGCATTGAAATCTCCCAATATGATCAGCTTGTCAGAAATAGGTACTTTGCTCAATAATTGTGCCAGATCATCATAAAACTGTCCTACAATGGGACATTGTTGGTGCATAAATACTAACAACGGTAAGAAATCTACCAGTTTAATTCGGCATGACATCTATCAGAAATCTATCAGTTTAATTCGGCATGACATGATCCTTTCAGATATACCACTTGGAAGCTCTGCAATGGAGGATACTAATGTATTCTTGAGAGCAAGCCCAACACGAGATTCTCTACGCTGACCCTTAGGTAGGCCTCTCCAAAATATTGCATATCAATAATTAGGTTCATTTACTTGGCCCTCACCAGAGAGACGAGTTTCAGAGTGCGCAACTATATTAAATGAATATTTCTTAAGCTCGCATGCAATAAGTGCAGTACGCCTTTCTGGTCTCTTGTTGAAATCATCATCAAGAAACGTGCACACATTCCAACAGCCAAAATTCATAGGATGTTTTTTTTTTTAACTTTTTCATGAAGATTGTTTGACCACAGTGATACACTGGGGCACCTGCTGAGCCACACCTGTTCCCCTGATGTTCCCAAGTTTTTTTTTTGCCATTTTTTTGAGACATTTTAGAGAAAGTTACAAGTGCATTGTTAGGTTTCTGCCAACCAGCCAATTGAATGATTTTACTAAGATTTGGTGTACAGGAAGTACCTGTGCAGATGAATAATTTTCAGTGGGTGTAGCCTGCCCTACCCCTACCTATTGGCCCAAGAAGACTTCCGCTGGTGTGACATGAAAATTGACAAAACCAGGAACTTCCAAGGCCTCAGGTTTTATTTCGAAGATTTCTTTCTTGGTATTTTACCAACCAAGGTTGAATAGCTTCTACCTGCCCAGGAGGTAAGCTATCCCATTCCAGACACCAAACCGACACTCAAACACTATGTAAAGTAATCAAATATCACTCCAGTTTCCGACGCGGAGTAGCTCATTCATACATGAAAAAAAGAAAGAAAAGAAAAGTACGTTATATGATTTGCAAATGTATATAAGAATTATATATAAATATAAAAAAGTAAAAGATATGCAATTGAAAGCTATAGAATTTTATATATAAGTAAAAATATACATATATATATATATATATATATATATATATATATATATATATTATATATATATATATATATATATATATAAAATGTACATGTGTGTGTGTGTGTGTGTGTGTGTGTGTGTGTATACATGTGTGTATCTGTGATTGTCCTCCACCAGCGCTTGACAACCGGTGTTGGTGCGTTTACATCCCCGGAACTTCGCGTTTCTTCTATTATTCAATTTCTTTAGTTCTTTATGATATGTATTTGCACCTGAAGAATATGTTTGAGCTTACTCAATATATCACCATCCGTGAGTTATCGGAGAATGTGCAGATTAGTTACGGTTCAGTTCAATCCATCATCACTGAAAATTTGGGTATGAGACGCATGTCTGCTAAGTTTGTGTCAAAACTGCTTTCAGCTGACTAAAAGAACACTCGGGTTTCAGTTGCACAAGATGTCCTTGATTGTGTTCGAAAACGATGAAAACTTTTTAAAAACTTTACGTAGGCCTCAGAACAAGCATCGCCAAGCTTTTGGCAAAATTTGATGCAGATTCATTCTGTTCTAATCAATGCGACGATCACACACTACACATCTTCCTTCAAAGCAATGTTGTATACAGCGTGAGTGAGCTAGAAGGTTAAAACTTAGTACGCATGCACAGCAGAGTTCAAGGTCAATCTGTGCCAAGCGGCTTTACTCTGCATGCTTTAGCTTCGTTACTATAGCAACAGTCCGTATACATATTGATAAGACTACGTATGTATACACACACACACTCAAATAACGCGGTGTTCCAGCATGGCCTGTCTAATTGAAACAAGTAAAAGATATATATGACGGGCTTCTTTCAGAGCAAATCCACTCACAAGGTTTTGGTCAGCCCAAGGTTATAATAGAAGACACCTGACCAAGGTGGGACTGAACCCGGAAACCATGTGTTTGGGAAGCAAACTTCTTACCACACAGCCACACCTATACATGTGTGTGTGTGTGTGTGTGTGTGTGTGTGTGTGTTTAGGAGGAGGAGGAAACCCCCTTCGGTCATGAATGACCATGGGATTGCACCTAGAAAGTTACCCTCCGAGGCACAAGTCAGGGTAAGATTGTTTGTGGAAGGCCAGCAGTTGCCCAAGCATACCAGCCACCCCTTTCCACACCACTGATGTTATCCAAAGGAAAGGCAAAGGGGCCGATACAGCTTGGCACTAGTGATGTCGTATCTCATTTCTACAGCTGAGTTAACTGGAGCAACGTGAAATAAAGTGCCTTGCTCAAGAACACAACTCACAGCTCGGTACGGGAATCGAACTCACAACCTCACGATCGTAAGCTCGACGCTCTAACCACTAAACCATGGGCCTTCACACACACACACATACACACACACATACATACACACACACATATTCTCTCTCTCTCTTTCTCTTTCTCTCTCTCTCTCTCCTCTCTCTCTCTCTCTCTCTCTCTCACACTCTCTCTCTCTCTCTCTTTCTCTCTCTCTCTCTCTAGTGTCATCCCCTTTTTTCATATATCTCTTTCATCATCTCCTGATTTAGCATTTTCACCGTGTCGCTGGATAAGCCCCGAAGTGGTCCTTTCTTATGCATGAAATAGCATCACACAACGAAAATAAAAGGGAGGATACTTTAGATACTGTCCCTCCCTACCACACAACCACACACACGCTTAATATGACGATGATGATGATGATGGAATAGTCATAACAGAAGTGAATGCCCTTGATAAACAGGAGTAACCCCCATGAGAAGCAATAACAGTATATTCTGTTTAATGTACCTTTCTCTTTCCACAACTTTCCTTACTTAATATATTCTTTCGCACACTATCTAAAATGCTTCCTTTTTCTTGCTTTGTTTTTTGTTTTTATTTATTTATTTATGCTTTAATTTTCATTTTGGGAAATTCTTTCGTAAAAGTTCCTTAAAGTTATTTAGTAACAACCTCCTTCCCTCCACATTCTCATAGTTTCACCTTCTTTCCTTCTCTCGTCCTTTTTTTTTTGTTTGTTTCTTTTTCATTGTTTCTTGCTTTATCGTATGCATAACTTCCGTTTTAACTTAATAAACTAACACAAACTGGAGTGTGAAAAAAAAACGAAGTGAAGAGAGAAGGTCTGCGTGGAAAAATAGCTCTCAGGTTTTAAACATCTTACAGCAGTGAATAAGAGAGACAGACAGAAAGAGAGAGACAGACAGAAAGAAGCGAAGTGAGAGCGAGTGTGAGAGAGAGGAGAGAGAGAGAGAGAGAGAGACATACAGGCAGAGTAACGGACAGAGCAGAGTAAGAAATGGATAGAAAGAGAGTGACAGAGAAATGATAGAAAGACAGAGTTGAGTGAGGGAGAAATAGGTAGAAAGACAGAGTAGAGTGACAGAGAAATGATAGAAAGACAGAGTAGAGTGACAGAGAAATGATAGAAAGACAGAGTAGAGTGACAGAGAAATGATAGAAAGACAGAGTAGAGTGAGGGAGAAATAGGTAGGAAGAAAAAACCGAAGGGAAAAAGGAGGGAAAACCAGTTCGAGTGGGAAAGAAATGGATAGAAAGAAAGTGAGAGAGAATATATTTACATTGAGAGAGAGAGTTAGAGTGAGCGAGTGAGTGAGTGACAGACAGACAAACAGGCGGTAGGAATAGACGAAAATGTGTAACAAACAAAGAGAGAGAAAGAGGGTAGTGAGAAATAGAAGTAGTGAAAGTTAGTAAAAGTTTTCAAAACTATAAAAGTGAGCATTCGTTCCGTGTTAAAAATATTCTGAAATTTGAAGTTTGCTTTACCATGCACAAAGAATTTCGTAAGCCGTGTGTGATTTCGGATTACAGGAATATGTGGTGAGAGTTTGCCGCTTATACTAGACCAACAACAACCTCACACTAACACACATATACATATATATATACATACAAACACACACAAACATATATATATATATATATGAATATACGTCCGCACACATACATATAATAACGTGTTGTGTAGTTAGTTGCTGAAATCTTCGTACTTGTTGATTATAATGTAAGTTGGATTTTATTGTTTCCTTATTTTTCTTTTGCATTCTGTTGATGTCTGGTTGTTTTTTGGTTTTTTTGGGGGTTTTTTCCTGTCTGCAATACAAAAGTCACGTTGGAATTATTTTCTGTCTCATTTCCGAAAAGTTGTCTATAACTTTATTTAAAAATCATAACATTTACCTCCCCGACTTCCCAAAATACATAAATACAAACACGCATTACCACATACACATATATGTTCATGAACCGATAGAGAAACTAGAACAAATATATTTAATCTGACTCAAACAAGTAAGGTATTTTCGTAAATGATTTACATACAAAAAGGAAATATACTAAACAAGCAATAACAAGGTTTGTGTATTCCTTTTCCTTGTTTAACTTGCATTAACATATTTTCTCTAGCTACTGTGCGATTGCGAGTAAAATGCGATCCCACTCTACCTAAAATCCAGCATTATATTTTATACTATCTCTTTTGCTTTTTTTTGTTTGCGTGTTTGTTATTTTTATATAAGTGCCCCAATTTTGATACTGAAGTTTTATATTAAATTTCTCACACTATGCATATGAGAAAATATGGCATTTAAAGAACAACAAACAGAAATTGAAAGGAAAGGCTCTCTTCCTGAAAAAGCATTTTATGATTTTGCAGACGATTTTCTTTTCTTATCAAATATTAATACGAGAAACAAAAATCAAAAAAATACTAGTTGAGTACTGGCTCGATTTAAACGACCCGTTACTCAACATCGTTCTGCATTTGAACCATAATACGCTTGTACTAGAAGCATATTTTCCGCCCCCTGCTATTTGTTAAAAGTTGGTAGGGAAGTCGAAATTTCATTTATATGAAAGCCCCACCCTTCCTTTATTTCTTGTTTCGTGTTGTTTTGTTTATATTATAATACATATAATGCTTATACTCGAGACCGTTTTCTCCGTGTTGTAGGCCGCCGGGCAAAGTAAAAACGCACTATGCCCTCTACATTCACAGTTACAGAACACGTAAATTAGCACCGGGCTTCCTAGGCTTATGCAATTCCACCCTCCCGGAACAACTGTTCAGTAAATCAATACCTTTATAGACAGCATTGCTTATATAGCCCGACTGTGGTTAAAGTCGGCATGAAATATATATAAATATTGTCGTTTAAGAAATAGCGAACAAGCGATTTTTATGACAAATGTCTTGATTTAGCACAAGGCCACATATTTAGGAGAAGGGAGCAGCTGATTATATCGATTACAATGCTTAACTTCCAACGAAGGAAGCCTGTCCGTGGTTGCTCAATCTCCTAGAAATAGCACCCAAATCCCTCTCAACTCATATCCCCCACTGTCTTAGGAAAAAAAACAGGTTGGTTAATGTAGTCCTGGATTGGGCCGCCTTAACAATGTTATAGTACTCCTCCGCCTAGGCAAAACAATACTCAGAGACTTCTACATAAGTAACCACTATATACAGAGATAAGCATTAGCTCTGAGTGCCCCTACATTGATTCCAGCACCTAAGAAAAGAATGTTTACAGCTAGTATGGACTTTGATCATAGGTCAGCTCGATCAGAACTGACCTGAGGTACGATGTTTTATAGGTCATATTACATTGACCTAATACCTGATAGATTACTTATTTATCATGGGAGGATGAAAGGCAAAGTTGGTCTCAGCGTTATTTGAAATTATATCGATGATCTAACGATTTTGCGTGCAAAGACGTCAAAGCTATCGGCATAATTACAGGCTGGTGACTTTGTTTCCTCATAACTTTGTGAAAAAGGCATATTTTTAAGTGAAATTTTGCAGGGACACATTTCCAAGAGCGTAGATTACAATTTTTTCCTTATTACTTGTTTTTTTTCTTATTACTTAATACTTGTTTTAGTCATTGGACTGCGGCCATACTGGAGCACCGCTTTTAGTCGAACAAACTCCAGTACTTATTATTTTTAAACTCTGGTACTTATTCTATCGGTTTCTTTTGCCAAATCGCTAAGTTATCTAAGTTGTTAAGTGGTGCTGGGAGTAGACGCACACACACACACGCACACATATTCATAATCCAAAGAAATACTTTGACACTTTAATTTCTTTGTCTTTTTATTTGAATTATATTTTACACTTCGCTAATATTTTACTCTTCCACACAATGGTTTTACCGTCATGAAACCAGGATTTTCTGCATCTGAAGAATTTCGGTTTTTGGCTGGAATCCGACAGTGTTCATAACTGAGAACTCAGGTTGAGTGCTTCTTTGGAAATACTCTACCTTTATACCCAACCATGACCTTATATATACATATATCCACATATATATATATATATATATATATATATGCGTGTATGTGTGTGTGTACCTATATGTGTGTGCGCGTGTGTATGTGCGCTAAGAGCTTCTACACAGTTTTTGTCTACGGTATTCACTCACAAGACATTTGTAGGCCCGCGGCTTTAACAGAAGTCTCTTGCCCAAAGCTTCTTGAATAATTAAGAATCAGGTGTCATGACACAGATGCTTCAAGAAACTTAGAAAGGGAAGTTACTCTATGTTCTTTCTTACAAGAGAGATCATTCAACTATCTAGCTACCGCTACACGTGTATGCATATATATGTGTGTTTGTGTGTGTGTGTATTAATGTATGTATATATATATATATTATATATATATATATATATATATATATATATATATATATATATATATATATATATATTATATATATATATATATAGGGTGGTGAATATTTTTAGAAATTTCAAAAGTCAATAGACAACATATTCTCAATATAAAATAGTGTATATTATTTTACATTGAGTATGTATATATATATGTTTATATATATACATGCGTGGGCAGGATCGTTTCCCTCACCAGCCCGAGAGAAAATTTGCGAGACGGAACGAGTTTGCTTTCAAGCTCTAGCTGGGAAGTGGAAGAGGAGTGTGCTTCTCCGAACCACCTCTGTCAAAAATTTACAGAGACCTGGACTGATAAACATTCTGGACCACCCACCTTTCAATGGCCCTGTCCGTTGATGCATTCATGCATGTTACTACCTACATTCATGTATGCATGCTTGAAAGAAACAAATATATACTCACAGATATCGTTTTACGCTAAGCTTCCATGCTTTCGTGTAATTCAAGTGTACTTGAAACCAGTTATACATGAATACAATACAAAGAATATACGAATACACCCACGCATGCTTTTTATATAGATACGCACCCTTATATGTATGTGTGTGTATATATATATATATAAATATATATATACTCTTTTACTCTTTTACTTGTTTCAGTCATTTGACTGCGGCCATGCTGGAGCACCGCCTTTAGTCGAGCAAATCGACCCCGGGACTTATTCTTTGTAAGCCCAGTACTTATTCTATCGGTCTCTTTTGCCGAACCGCTAAGTAACGGGGACGTAAACACACCAGCATCGGTCGTCAAGCAATGCTAGGGGGGCAAACACAGACACACAAATACACACATACATATAGATAAATATACATATATACGACAGGCTTCTTTCAGTTTCCGTCTACCAAATTCACTCACAAGGCTTTGGTCGGCCCGAGGCTATAGTAGAAGACACTTGCCCAAGGTGCCACGCAGTGGGACTGAACCCGGAACCATGCGGTTGGTAAGCAAGCTACTTACCACACAGTTACTCCTGCGCTATATATTATATATATATATATATATATATATATATATGTATACATAAAAGCAAATAAATGGTACAACGAAGTACCGATATTTACTGGAAAATAGCGAACGTAATAAATACGACGCTAATGTATAGCTTCACTGCGTATGTACTAGCAAAAATGCGTGTGTGCAACAAACTTGAAAAAAATTGTCTTATTTCCAGGGAGAACATCTGAAAGATGAAATACCTAGAAAGGGATAATGTGGTACCGGTTTCAAATTTGTCAAGATATGTCTGCACACATATACTTGATTTATCTTCATCAGCCAACATATACCTCGACAACATTTCAAATGTTGCCACATCTTCCCTAACCGACCCCTCCCCTCTTTCAAACGAGCCCACAACCTTCGAGACCTTTTGGTCCATAGCTCCTTCCCTGACCCTACCTCCCAACCCGGCTCGTTCCCCTGCTCCCGCCCACGTTGCCGCACTTGCCCTTACCTCTCCAACACCACCCGCCTCACTAGCACCCACCATCGACCCTATCCCATCATCCACTCCTTCACCTGCACCTCCAGCAATATTATCTATTGCATCTCTTGCTCTCTCTGCAATTCCTTGTACATCGGACAAACGGGACGCCGCTTGGCTGACCGGTTCGCGGAACACCTTCGTGACATCCACCTTGCGAACGACACACCGGTCTCACGCCATTTCCGCTCCACTGGTCACTCCTTGCAACACCTATCTGTGTTCGGTTTGTCCTTACACAGAGGCCATCCGGATTCCCGTTTGCGCCGTGAACAGGAATTAATCTTCTCTCTTCGCTCTTATACGCCATTTGGTCTCAACTCTCCCCCCCTCCTCATCTAACCCCTCCCCTCCCCCTCCTCACCTATCCTTTTTCCCCCCGACCTCTACTTCTTCAGTCCTTCATCCTTTCACCCCTACTCCCCTTCCCTTCTTCCCTCTCTCCTCTCTTCCCCTCCCTCTGCTCCCTCACTCCCTCCCTCCCCTCTCTCTCCCCTTCTCTCTCCCCTCTCTCTCCCCCTCTCCCTCTTTCCTCCTTCATCCCCCTCCTCCCTTCCTTCTCCCATCCTCTCCTCTTCCCCCTTCTCCTCCCCCTCTTCTCCTCCCCTTCTATCCCCCCCTCTTCTCCCCCTCCCCCTCTTCCTCACTACACCACATGACTTTACACATCACATCACATATGATGTGCCATACTAATACACACACCAACTAATACATACTAATACGTACTAATACATACTAGTACATACTAATACTTACACCAACCCTATACATACACACGTCCAGACCCCGCATACGCACTTATACTCTCTCACACACACACACACACCTATACATACCAATACATACTAACTAATACATACTAATACATACTAATACATACACCAACCCCATACATACGCACGTCCAGACCAATCCTACGCACTAATACTCTCTCATACACACACACACACACACACACACACCCTTATACATACTAATACATACACCAACCCTATACATACACACATCCAGACCCCTCCAACGCACTTTTAGCTGGTCCCTCAACCCTATTATCTCCCCTTATTTCGCTCTCGCGTCTCATGTTTGATCTTTGACCTCTGGCCGAAATCAGATCGCCATGTTGATTCGTTAGCTACTGCACGCATTTTTTTTCTCTCCTTCTTTCTGTGTTTTTCTCTCTCTGTGTATCTTTCTGTTGAAGAGCGTAGGCTCGAAACGTTAAAGACTTGTTTTATTTATATTTCCTGAGCGCCATACTAATACAATTGTTCGTTTGTTTTCCACCTGCCTTCGTCTTTTGTTTATTTTCATAAAGCTTCCCGTTATATATATATTATATATATATTATATATATATAATATATATATATATATATACATATATATATATGTATGTATATATATATATATATATAACAATAATAAATCTCTGAGCGAGGTGTAAACAGTAACTGCTCTATAATATAAGCGGGATCAGCCATCTGAATGTGGCTAGGGACAGGGCGGGGTGGTGGGGGGTTACTGATGCATTTAGCCCCAGGCGACTATCGACGTCACCAGAAGAGCCGACACCATCACGGTGTCCTTGCTAGCGACACCGTGATGGTGTCGGCTCTTCTGGTGACGTCGATAGTCGCCTGGGGCTAAATGCATCAGTAACACCCCCACCACCCCCGCCCTGTCCCTAGCCACATTCAGATGGCTGATCCCGCTTATATTATATATATATATTAATTCATAAAAGAATATAAACCTGAAAATCACGTTAATGACTTTTATCAAGTAGTCAGCATGCTACGTATGCATATGTTGTGTTTGAATGTATGTATGTGTATTTATACACACACACACACACACACACACACAAACACACACAAACACATACACTCACACACATTCTGTGTGTGTGGTGGACTCTCCTGTTACTTTTGACGTATGAGGATCCCACAGCCTGCACTTTCTTTGTCAGTCATAACGCTTATGTCGAATGCGACATTTGAGTCCCGCCAACGATTTGCAAAGAAACCTGCAAGTGTTGCAATTATGTTGGATTACGGGTGAGTGCAGGCCGTATATTTGTAACTACTTTTCTCCCTTGCCTTGCATCCCCCTTTGCCTGTTAATGCTGGCTGAAACAAAGTCTCTTATACCATTTTGTCACGACAATCTCCATTCTGTTCGCTCCAAGGCTGTTTGCTCTAAGGTGTTGTGAGCTATATTGACTTCTGAGAGGTTATTCTTTTACCTTGTCTTCATACCTGAGCCATGGTCAACCAACATTCTTGAGCCCACTATCAAGCTGGCTGTACATGAGGACTTTGGATACTCTTTCGTCATTCTAATGACCAGCCCAGTTGTGACTGCATAAGAAGATTTTCGATTCCACCAATCTTACACTTGCTAAGCAGGTCAACATTTGAAATAATCTTTTAGTGTTTAACCGCAGATGGTCCTAAGACAGAATTTTTGGAAAACATCTACCACCTATATGGTATTCACGATCCTGAGCTATTCAAGAAGGTAGTTAGAGTGGTTAGAATTCAGCTTTATAGACCTGTACTTTGGTGTCAAGTTTAATGCCCCTTTCATTCCATATATACATATATGTGTGTGTGTGTGTGTGTGTGTGTCTTTGTATGTATGTATGCATGTATGTGTATAGTAAATCTAGAAAAAGAACAAACACAAAAAAAGCAACAACGCCAGGACGTGGTACATGTAAAGTATTAGCAGACGGTCAGTGAAGGCAAGAAAGGTGGTTTAACGTTTCGAGCAACGCTCTTCTTCAGAAACAGAGCAAAGTCCAATAGAAAGGAAAACAGAGGAAGAAAATCACCAACGATTCGCATGTAGTTACATTTAGATATGTGTATGTGTGTGTTGTAGTAGTAGTAGTAGTAGTAGTAGTAGTAGTAGTAGTAGTAGTAGTAGTAGTAGTAGTAGTAAATTAGTGGACCCTACAGCCCATTCCTCATTCGCCAATTCGACTGCGTCATCTGTGTTGAGATTTTTAACCCTTAAGAGACAAGTAGAATGACAAAAAAGATTGTTTAGTTCATTCTATATGCTACAAGAATATATATAATTTCATACATATAAAGTAATTAATTTATTTTTTATAATTTTCTTTTTTGAATAAGTGCATGCCCTCTGTAAGGCTTGTGAAAAGGGCTCCGTCTTCTTGGCACTGAAACTCCAAATGAGGGTTAACAGTGTCAAATACGTCGCAAAATATGTTACTACAGGGAGTGATCAGGTAACCATTGAACTTCAAAGAGCTGATGGTAATAATTATGCTGTCGGCGAGATAAGGTTGTTTCAAACTAGATGTTATGTTTGAAGTTCTGAAGCTGCGTTGAGGATTTTGGAATAGTTAGATTGTCTGGTGTAACATCGTAGGTTTATGAACTACTTGTAAACTACCTTGATCAAATTTATAACCGTGATCTCTTGAAAATATGCTTTTGATGATAGGGAAAGGCAGTTCACTACATGTGATGAACGTTTTACTCTGATAGTATAGACTTGTGTATGAACCATACCCAAGAATATGTGCAAGAGAGCTTGATTATAACCAAGAACAACTCCACATTGAAATAGAAGTCCTCCAACAAAATCTAACAGACATAGGACCAGCGTTAAGTCTGCAATGCAGTTAAAGAGATGTGTCTGCATTGATACTATGACAATAGTAAAATCCTGTGCTTGAATGGTCCTGGCCGCACAGGAAAGAGCTTTGTAGTCAACACAGTTCTTAAATATGTTAACTCAATGGACAAAATTGCCCTAGGTATAGCGTTCTCGAATATCACAGCGTCATAGTTTCGGGGAGGACAAACAATCCGTAGCATATTCAGTATTCCACTCGACACCTACCTACTAGACCAGCCAATATGTGATATAAAATGTCGTTTAAACTAGAGTTAGACAATGAAAGATACAGCTTTTATAGTTGTTGATGAAGCACCATTGACGAACAAGTCAATTTATGAAGAAATGGACCGCACTTTTTATTACATATTGAGTATTAATAAACCCATGGGAGACATCCCCACACATCCCTGTAGAGACTTTAGATAGATTCTCCCAGTGGTAGAAGGTGAAACAAAATCCGATATCATCTGTGAAAACCTGAAAACGTCTTATCTACGGTGTAACGTTATTATCAAACAATTGACCACTTCACCTACCATTTGAAGACAGTGCCGTAAACTTTGCGAAGCTATGACTAGAAATTGACGATGGACAGTTGTCCGCTGTGAGAGAATCCGACATTATATTTATATTCCCCTTTAGTAACTTCAATCTGATTTATGTTATGCAGAAATGCATCAGTCTGATAAAGTCCCTTGTTAGACTATATGTTTTGCCTGGTTATTTGGAGCCTTGATAATTAATTCTTCGGAACTCCCAGTTTCGGAAGCTGTAACATATTGCTCATCAAGGAAGTAGAGGATTCAGAGGTTCAAATCGATTGATTTAAAGATCTGGGTCTTTCCTTGCATTGCCCCAATAGAATCAGGTCTGAGTATCTGGGCAAAAAGAGCAGTATTGTCTCCTTTAAACACCACTGTCAGTCAGCTCGACAATTATCTGTTGGGAGAATTTACAGGTAAATAGAGAACCTACCAGCCCGTGGATACTGTTGCCAGGGATAAAGATGCTGTAACCTATCCAGTAGAACCCATAAACTCAAATAAGTTCTCAGGAAAACCATTTCGCATCTTGAAATTTAAGTTTATGGTCCCCGTTTTGATTCTGACGCATATGAACCCTCAGAAAGTAGGGAATGGAATTCGGTGCGACGTATCTCGGTTCCATGCTAATGTCATTGATACTATTATTTCCAGAAGTAAGGCGGCGAGCTGGAAGAATCGTTAGCACTCCTGGCAAAATTCTTCGCGACATTTCGTCTATCTTTACGTTCAAATTCCGCCAACGTCGGTTTTGCCTTTCGGGGTCGATGAGATAACTACCAATTGAGCATTGGGAAGGATATAACCGATTTGCTCTCTCCCCTCAAATTTCATGCCTTGTGCCTATAGTAGAAAGGATTATCTTCACCAGTCCCTACAAAACTGTTACTGTCCACTTACCAAGAATTGTTTTTCATTGGCACCTTCAGACACTGAGATCCACATCAAATTTAGGTGTCTCCATTTTCCATGCAAACCATGTTTTGCTTTGACTATAGATAAGGCACAAGATCAGATTTTTAAATCAATCTCTGGTGAGCAACATGTTACAGCTTCCGAAAGAGGAAGTGTTGAAATATTAATTATCGAAGTTTCAAATAACCAGACAGAACATATGGCTTAACAAGGGGCTTTATTAGATTGACGCATTTCTGCATAACATGAACCAGGATCAAGTTACTAAAGGGGGCCAATTATTAGCAAAATTATCTGATATAATTTAATAAAACGTGTTTAGTTATTCCTATGTGAAATTCTATTGCCTAGGCGTTTCACCCGGTACTAAGCTACTATATATAAATATGTACATGTGTGCATGTTTGCGTGTACAATTATATATATATATATATATATATATATATATATAATATATATATATATATATATGGACGCGCGCACAGGCATGACAGAAGTAATAGATACCCTTATAATTGTTAAGATTTGTTTAAATCTGAAATTATTAATTATTATAATGTGAATATCTAATATTTAGTAGACATGTCCTTTGCATTTTTCAATGCAAGGATTCTATAAGGCATGCTACTGATCAGATGACAAATATTCTCTATAGGAATTTCTTGCCAAGTGTCATGCAGTAACCTCAAATGATCTGGCTTTAAAGGTGCTTTCTTGTTCTTTTTACGAAGTGTCCTGTCCATTATGCCTCAGAGATATTCAATAGGGTTCATACCTGGTGACTGACTTAGCCATGGAAGTTTTTAATGCCATTCTTTTCCAACAAATCTTAGGTCTTTATAGCCGTGGGACAAGGAGCCCCATCTTCCATAAATAAAGAGTTGTCTTTAATCATTTCACCATTGGAGATGATTGGAAGGAGTGCTTTCTGCAATATGGACACATATTTATTTGAGTTTATGTTTCCATCAAATTCCACCATCTCTGATTGACCATTAATCCAAATTTCTCCCCAGACCACCACAGAATAGCTGCCTTGTTTCATTGTTGGCAGTAATCTTTTCATGTCAAATTCTTGATCACAGTGTCTCCGGAGCCACACGCGACTACTGTCAGAAAATACAGCAAATCCTGACTCATCAGAGAATATGATAGTGTCCCAAAATGCCACTGGGCACTCCATCATCTCACTGGCCCAATATTTCCCCCACTTGATATTGGCTGGTTGAAGAAGTGGCTTCCGTTGCTCTGCTACAGTAGCCAAGTTTGTGGAGAAACCTGACAGCTATTCTGAGACTGACATCATCTTGTTCTGCTATGTCAGAGGCCTTGCAGCGAGGATTATCCTCCACATTTCACTTAATAAAACAGGAGAACCTGTCAGAGTTGCCCTGGTCGACCTAGGCAAGGTGATGTGGACTCCTTTCTCTTTCTTGTGAATTGCACAATCACCCTATTAACTGTAGTCAGTGGGATCCCAAGGTTTTCTGCGATTTTACGTTGACTAAGTCTACCTTCAGAAATTTGGATAGTTCCAAGGCTTCTTCTGTACGTGGCATGATTAAACAGTTAAACAGTACTTATTCTATCGGTCTCTTTTGCCAAACCGCTAAGTTACGGGGACGTAAATACACCAGCATCGGTTGTCAAGCGATGCTGGCGGGTGGGGAAGGGCAAACACAGAAACATACACACACACGCACACACACACACACACACACACACATATATATATATATATATATATATATATATATATATTATATATATACATACATATATACGACGAGCTTCTTTCAGTTTCCTTCTACCAAATCCACTCACAAAGCTTTCGTCGGCCCGAGGCTATAGTAGAAGACACTTACCCAAGTTGCCACGCAGTGGGACTGAACTCGGAACCATGTGGTTGGTAAGCAAGCTACTTAGCACACAGCCACTCCTACGAAAGTTTTAGTTTAGGATAGTTTTATTAAGGAATGATTATGATGGCTTTGGCTCATCTTTAATCACTGTATGAACAATTACCGATATTGAATTTTGTATTAGTAAATCACCATCGATTTTTTTTTTAATTCTGCCGACAAGGATTAACTCTAGATCGACCCTCCTTCCCCGTATAGTTCGTGAATTTGGAGGGTTTGCATTTGCGATACTATCCCTTTATTTCCCATCGTAGATAGACAGATTCCTAAAGAATCCGTTCGCGCATTCATAGCAAACAAGGCACAGGACCAGACTTTAGATCGTATAGGTGTATTTTTACCCACTCCGATGTTTACACACGGCCAGTTATACGTCGCTATGAGTCCTAGGCTTACAAAGAATAAGTCCTGGAGTCGACTTGTTCGACTAAACATGGTGCTCCAGCATTGCTGCAGTCAAATGACTGAAACAAGTAGAAGAATAAAAGAAATCTGAAGATGCCATGAGGTTTCCAGACATGAGTTCTAGTCACTTGTCAAGTTTCATCAAAATTGATGAAACGATGTAGGAGGAGTTACCTAACAACTCTACAAACACACCTACAGACAGAATTTTCCACATGTGTAGTAGATGTATGTATGTATGTATGTATGTATGTATCATATATGTATGTATGTGTGTATGTATATATATATATATATATATATATATATATATATATATATATAATATGTATGTATATATATATATATATATATATATATATATATATATATATATATATATATATATATATATGAGTGTGGGGGAGTTTGTGTATATATGTATGTATGTATGTATGTATATATACATGATATATCTATCTATCTATCTATCTATCCGCTCGGTCGAAGTCGACTCTCGGTTACTCGTTGGATCAGTGTCCTCCAGTCAGTTCTATCCTGGGCCGCTTCTTTCACATTGGCTATGTCCATTCCGGTATCACTCTTGATGGTGTCAAGCCAGCGGGTTCTTGGTCGGCCTCTTCCTCTCTTGCCACTGACCATTCCGAGCATGATGTCCTTCTCCAGGGATTTTCTCCGCATAATATGACCGAAATATGCCAATCTATGCTTGGTGATATATATGATATATATGTATGTATGGAGGCGCAATGGCCCAGTGGTTAGGGCAGCGGACTCGCGGTCATAGGATCGCGGTTTCGATTCCCAGACCGGGCGTTGTGAGTGTTTATTGAGCGAAAACACCTAAAGCTCCACGAGGCTCCGGCAGAGGGGATGGTGGTGATCCCTGCTGTACTCTTTCACCACAACTTTCTCTCACTCTTACTTCCTGTTTCTTTTGTACCTGTATTTCAAAGGGCCGGCCTTGTCACTTTCTGTGTCACGCTGAATATCCCCGAGAACTACTTTAAGGGTACACATGTCTGTGGAGTGCTCAGCCACTTACACGTTAATTTCACGAGCAGGCTGTTCCGTTGATTCGGATCAACCGGAACCCTCGTCGTCGTAACCGACGGAGTGCTTCCAAATATGTATGTATCTATATATGTGTGTGTGTAGGAAGGTAGGTCAAACAAAGACAAGAATTTATTTTTAATTTTTGTCATAATTTCCAGTCTTTGTTTTAATACATACTTGTATGTATAGTTTTCTCATGAAAAATAAAACATCTACATCCATACGAGCGATAGCCGGAATACACAGTTGTACTTCATGAAGGTAAAGCTCGGATTATAACCCTGTATTTACGCCATGCTTGTGGATCCATTTATCGTTAGATACTTTTGAATAATATTGGAATTGTGGATTACCAAATGACTGTGAACTTCCTTTGGATCTTTTCGGTTTGAACGGCAGTTTTTTCTAGCGGCGTCATATGAAATTGTCACCCATAATTTTGACCCTAGTATCGATCTATGCATTTCAATCTGTTTTAGGGTTGGAGTTAGTTAGGGTTAGGGTTAGGGGTGGGTGGAAGGGTATCTTTTTTTCTTCACCAATGTAAATAAACCCAATCTGTTTCTTAAACGAGGGACATATTCATACGGCACAGAATGCGTTGCTTACCCATGCGTTTTAATTGAACTGAATTAATTTCTTTTTTTTTTAAAGTTTCACCTATATAGGCGCAAGAGTGGCTGTGTGGTAAGTAGCTTGCTTACCAACCATATGGTTCCGGGTTCAGTCCCACTGCGTAGCATCTTGGGCAAGCGTCTTCTACTATAGCCTCGGGCCGACCAAAGCCTTGTGAGTGTATTTGGTAGGCGGAAACTGAAAGAAGCCTGTCGTATATATATATATATATATATATATATATATATATGTGTGTGTGTGTGTGTGTGTGGTGTGTGTGTGTGTGTGGTGTGTGTGTGTGTGTGTGTGTTTGCGTGTCTGTGTTTGTCCGCCTAGCATTGCTTGACAACCGATGCTGGTGTGTTTAAATCCCCCGTAACTTAGCGGTTCGGCAAAAGAGACCGATAGAATAAATACTAGGCTTACGAAGAATAAGTCCCAGTGTCGATTTGCTCGACTAAAGGCGGTGCTCCAGCATGGCCGCAGTCAAATGATTGAAACAAGTAAAAGAGTAAAAGAGTATACGTATTTATACTACGGTGAAAGCAACTCGTAAATAAACGAAACCCTTGAATCTATCACTGTTCACACGCACACACACACACACACACACACAACACACACGCACACACACACACAGTCGCATATCCATGTATGTATTTACGTATGTGTGTATGTATGTATCTACGTGTGTCTAGGCGCCTAGATACACCATGACCTATACACGCAGACGAGGGTCGATTCATTTGAAAAAGAAAGTGAACAAAAATATTGCATAGAATTTAAGTGTTTTCAACGTCTTTCAATGATGGTAGGTGAATCAAACGTACT
This sequence comes from Octopus sinensis, assembly GCF_006345805.1. Taxonomy (NCBI): domain Eukaryota; kingdom Metazoa; phylum Mollusca; class Cephalopoda; order Octopoda; family Octopodidae; genus Octopus; species Octopus sinensis. The sequence continues at coordinate 79,465,616 of NC_043003.1, read as the reverse complement.
GTAGTTCATTGTAGAATATAAATAATATGATCACTTGCTTATTGGGAAATTTGTAAGTTCGATTTCCTTTAAATTTTTTCTTTCTTTTTTTTTTTTTGAAGTATCGCCATTATAGGTATTTCCGGTAAAATTACGAAATCAACTCGTAAATAAACGAAACCCTCAAAACCATCACTGTACACGCACACACACACACATACACACACACACACACTCGCACACACGCACACACACACACACAGAGTCGCATATCTATGTATGTATTTATGTATGCTTGAAGATAATCAAACCAAATTTTCAATATTTCGAGCCACTCACCCAGTGAATATTTCTGCCAAATTTGGTGAAAATCTGTTCAACCGTTTTCCAGTAATTTTGTAAGATGACTGATTACAATACCCTGCTTTCGCTTACGCGCGCAAGGTAAGAATAAAACAAATTACGTGAATTGAATGAGGTGAAGTGTTAGAAACGTTCGAGAGGGAGACAAACATACAAGGAGAAAGAGAGAGAAAGCCAGCTTTGATCCAACAGACACCTGATCAACCATTGCATCCGAGCGTTCAGTTCTACCACGCAATCTTACTCTCTCATAATCCTTTTAGGCACAAGGTTTGAAATTTGTTGGGAGGGAGCTAGTCGATTAAATTAACCCAATGCGTAACCGCTACTTAGTTTATCGACTCTGAAGGATGAAAGGAAAAGTTGACCCTGGCGGAATTTGAACTCACAACGTAACGCAGACGAAATCCCGCTGAGCATTTTGCCCGGCGTGCTAACAATTCTGCCAGCAAGTCTGTCCCGGCAACTCCAGCATCGTTGCAGGAATTGCCAGAATGAGATCCAACAACGTCCAACTGTCTAGAGGCTCTGACTCCTGCTTTCTTTCCTCGAGGTTTACCCTCGAAGCCTTCCTCGTGGTTGGATTTCACTGCAAGGCAGGTTTGGAATCAGTTTTCATTCCCCTTGATGGATTGCCCTCACTGTAGGTAAAGAGCTCCATCAGTCCGCCTCTCTCTCTCTCTCTCCTCTCTCTCTCTCTCTCTCTCTCTCTCTATCTATCTATCTATCTATCTCTCTCTCTCTCTCTCTCTCTCTCTCTCACTCTCTCTGGATATGCATGTATATGTGTGTGTGTTGTGTAAAGGTAAGATCCAAGGATCAAGGTGTAACCTTCATTTGATTAAAGTATCTCTGGCCTGGCGAGTAGCTAGCTGATTACCCCGCATTTTGGTAACTACTACTTTCGATATCCTGCTAGCTAGAAAACATATGTAGCCTGGGTTTTATCTACTCCATTCCTTAAATTTTATATCTATCTCTATAGATAAATAGACAGACAGACAGACAGACAGACATGTGTGTGTATGTATATATGTATGTATATGTATGTACATGTGCGTATGTGTGTAAATATGTATACGAGAAATTAAATGAATGGCAAGGGAACAAGAAATTATGTAACGAATTTTATTAACTTACATCTGTTTCCGTTATAAGATACAAGACACTCATAGCTGAATGCTTGAGTATCGGAGTTTCAAAGCTGTACACACACACACACACACACACACACACACACATACACACAAATATATATATAAATATATATATATAGGAGGAGGGCAAAATGCAAAGGACTGAAATTTTGGGATTGTTTGCCGCAGCATCGTAATTTCCGTTGTATGAAACGCATGAGTAAAATGAAAGGAAAAAAAGAAGAAAAAATAGCTTTTCCTTTCCCATGAGATATATGACATTGTGAGACAGTTATTCCAAAACTTCGTCAAAAACTGTTTTATCATTATTTACTGGATATCGAGGAAAGGGCCAGTACGCGTAGCTTTTCCAGGCACTCCTAGGTCAGAGACGTTAATGCTGTTATATTCCCATGGACCTGCGAAAGTGGAAGAGCCGAGAATGAAAATTAGATTGTTATCTGCATTTACCAATATGTGGGTGTTGAACTGCCGCGATGTTTGAAAGCAGGTCGAATTAAAATGTTTGGCTAAAGGGTTTCGGAAATGATATTAGTATGTATCATTATTGCTATAGAAAAAGGCGGCGAGCTGGCAGAAACGTTAGCACGCCTAGCAAAATGCTCAGCGGTATTTCGTCTGCCGCTACGTTCTGAGTTCAAATTCCGCCGAGTTCGACTTTACCTTTCATCCTTTCGGGGTCGATAAAATAAGTACCAGTTACGCACTGGGGTCGATATAATCGACTTAATCCGTTTGTCTATCCTTGTTTGTCCTCTCTGTGTTTAGCCCCTTGTGGGTAGTAAAGAAATAGGTATTTCGTCTGCCGCTACTGTGTGATTAAGAAGCTCGTTTGGCAATGATTGGGTTTCGGGTTCAGTCCTACTGCGCGGCACCTTTGGTAAGTGTCTTCTTCTATAGCCCCGAGCTGACCTACGCTTTGAATGAATTCGATAGATCGAAACTGCGTATAAAGCCTGGCGTGGCTGCTTGATAAGAAATTTGTTTATCCAGGCACATGGTTCTGGGTTAAGTCCCACTGCGTGGCACATTGGGCAAGTGTCTTCTAATGTAGCCTCGGGCCGAACAAAGCCCTGAGTGAATTTCGTACTCAGGGACTGAAAGAAGCCCGTCATGTGTGTATGTGTGCGTGTGTGTGAGACTGTGTTTATCCCCCCACCACCGCTTGACAATCGGTGATAGTGTGCAAAAAGAACCGAGAGAATAAGAAGTACTGGGGTCAATTCTATCGGCTAAACTTCTCCAAGGCGGTGACCCCCACCATGGCTACAGTCTTATGAGTGAAACAATAAAAGATATATATATATATATATATATATATATATAGATATATATATATATATATATATGTATATATATATATATATATTATATATATATATATATATATATATATATAATATATATATAATATATATAAATTAGTAATGCAATACTAGAGTATTGCTTTCCAGTAAAGAATAGCCCGTGAGGGAAAAATATACATAGAAGTAAAATATGGCACAACGAAGTACCGATATTTACTGGAAATAGCGAACGTAATAATACGACGCTAATGTATAGCTCACCGCGTATGTACTAGCAAAAATACGTTCGCTATTTCCAGTAAATATCGGTACTTCGTTGTGCCATATATTTACTCATATATATATTATATCTATATATATATATATATATATATATATATTATATAATATATTATTATATATATATATTGAAATGTACAGGAAAGCAAAAAAAACAGGTGTACGAACAACAAGCAAGTGTGTTAGTTTGGCGCTCGGGAAAATGAAAAGAATCTTTTACGTTTCGAGCCTATGCTCTTCAACAGAAAGGAATAAGAGAAAATAAAGAGAGAGAGAGAGAGAGAATGAAAAAACACTTGTAGATTTCAGCGATGCGTGGATGTGCTACATGAAAAGTATTAGCAGACGCTCAGGGAAAGAAAGAAAAGTATCTTTACGTTTCGAGCAAAGCTCTTCTTTCGAAAAAGGAGACATAGGAAAGTCCAGGAGAAAAGGAAGACAGAGGAAAAATTCACCAACGATCCACATGTAGTTACATATATATACCATTGTTTTGGTTTGCATTGTTTTCTCTTCCCAGCCGATAATCACCAAGATAAAACCTGCTTAGGGATGCGCTCATCCCCCATATGTTTTAAATGGTCACAAATGGTCAGTCTACCTCAGCTGACTAGAAAACCAATATAGTATAATTTTGATAAGATTCCTGCTCTGTCTAAAACTCTGTACCTGGTGTAAACAATTCCAGCACTCATAACCAGACAAGACAAATAACACTGTCATTTGAAGTAAGATGTATTAGCGCTGTAATGCAAATTTCAAACAGATCTCGGAACTCAAAAACCACTTAAGTACACATACACAGAAAAAAGCACGTCTAACAAGAAGTGGTTAAACTTTGAATAGAAGTGATTATCTCTCTTTCTCCCCCCGCTCTCTCTCTCTCTCCATATGTGTGTATGTATGTGTTTTTGTGCCTTTTTGTCATCGTAACCCCGCTTGACAACCGGCTATGGTTTGTTTACCTCCTCCCGTAACTTAGCGGTTTGAACGAGAACCAGACTTCAGAAAATAAGAACTAGAAGCGATCTGTTCGACTAAAAACCTTCGAGACAGTGCTCCGACATGACGGTAATCTAGTGACTGAAGCAAGCAACAAATCAAATAGCCAAGGAAATATCTTTATATATAAAAGTGAAGTTGTGTGTCTGTCTCCTACGATTTAGATTCCTAACTACTCCCACATTTTGCGGTGCAGTTTAACCAAAACCGGGTATCTTATAGTCGTGATTCATATCGAGCCCTTCTGGGTATTAGCGCGCGTCTACGATGAGTCTACGATTTAAAAAAAAATTTACCATAATTTTTTTCCATTTTAATGCATTGTTTTCGCTATTATATAAGGGAAGAAACTCTCTAAAAGTGTCTACGATGAGTCAACGATTAAAAAAAAAATTTACCATCATTTTTTTCCCATTTTTTATGCATTTTTTGGCTATACCTCTCTAAAAATGCTTATATAGTTATTTCCCTTACAAACCCGAGCAACGCCGGGCGATACTGCTAGTATGCTATAAAATAATTTCAGTCCTTTAGCTCTATTTTTTGTAGCACAGCTCTCCCATCTCTGCTCACCGTCTGCACGGCCGCCCTCAACTCGCCAATAAATAGCAATCAAACTGCACTCAGATTACATCCTACCGTCTTAAGTAAAGAAACGATGTCTGAGATAATTTAGTGCTGCATACCCTTAATAGACGGGATGATCGTAGCCGTGATTACCTTGATCGTTACTGTGTTATACACCGCTTGTCACAATGCGCATCCACATATCATATCACTCTTTTACTTGTTTCAGTCATTTCACAGTGGCCAATCTGGAGCACCGCTTTTAGTCGAGCAAATCGACCCCAGGACTTATTCTTTGTAAGTCTAGTACTTATTCTATCGGTCTCTTTTGCCGAACCACTAAATTATAGGGACATAAACACACCAGCATCGGTTGTAAGCGATGTTGGGTGACAAACACAGACACAAGCATATACATTTCAGAATACTGTGTGTGGGTTGTATGTAAGTATATATATGTACGTATATATATATATATATATAATATATATATATATATATATATATATATATGTGGTGTGTGTGTGTGTGTGTGTCTGTGTGTCTGTGTGTGTGTGTGTGTGTGTGTGGTGTATGATCGCTGCCGGTATTGAATGGCGTCGTCACGGCGGAGACGTCATGTAATATGCGTCGCTTATCAACCAGGATGTAGTCGATCTCGCTTCGGTGCTTAGAGTTCGGCAATATCCAGGTCCATCTCTTCCTCTCCCTCTTCCCGAATGTTTCCGATGTAGAGCCGCCTCGCCTCTGACATGGTAGCCAAACGTTCTCCTCTCTCGTTTCTCTCTCCCATGCCGAATCTCCCGACGTACTCCTCTCCTTGTCGTCCACGCCCAACCTTTGCGTTGAAGTCTCCCATCACGACAGTGTAATCGGACTTCACAGCCAGCTCTTTGTCTAGTTGTCGATAGAATTCTTCCACCTCGTCGTCGTCGCTGGCACTTGTGGGAGCTTAGGTCTGGACAATCTTGAGGGTGGCCTTCCCTGAGAGGTTCACATTCAGTACACCAATCCGTGATGATATGAACTGGCAAGAAGCGACTCTCGAAGCCCATTCCTTACTTACGATGAATCCGATACCTCCGACCGATCTAGCACCTTCTGCTCTCCCTAATCTCACAATGCATCCATCTTGCCATCGTATACTCGCGCAGTTGTCGAGTGGTACCCGCGCGAGCGGAAACGACCACCCGGAAGGCCTCCACGACGGTGGAGTTACGATTTCAGGAGGATGATTGGGATCATGTGGATGAGAAAGGCGCGATCCAGAGAGGAGTGGACAGCGTGCTGTGACCAACGGTGTCAAATGGACGCATGACGGACTGGTCGGTCAAGGTGATCAAGGTGATATATATATATATGTATATATATATATATATATATATATATATATATACATATATCACCGTGACCGACCAGACTATCAGATGTTACTACACATCGCTGGTCACAATGCACTTCGCATTGTTTTAGCCTTCAAATGACGCCACCCCACTGGCTAAGTGAGCAGGCCAATATGTATATATATAATATATATATATATATATATATATATATATATATATATATATATAAACAGCATAATGAAATGTTTTAGAAAGACGGTAGACAGCCAGTAACATTTTAACTCTACACCATTAAGTATCAGATAATGTCGACTTACACGTATCTCAAAAGACCAACTTGTATCTAGAGACGAGATTGAATTTCAGGCGGTATTTTCATTCTAATATTCGGAATTCGAACGATCGTTTAACTTTTACTTGTAACAAACTAGCAACCCATTTAGAGGGGAATGTTGGTTTGTCCACTAAGCATATTTCAAAAGCTAATAAGTGGGTGTGTGGTAAGTAGCTTACTTACCAACCACATGGTTCCGGGTTCAGTCCCACCTTCTACTATATATATATATATATATAATATATATATATATATATAATATATAGATATATATATATATATAATACATATATATATACATATATATATAATACAACGGTTTGTTCTGTATGCCCCCCATCTGATCCTAGCAATACACACACACACATGCATACATGGGTACAGGACGTAAAATAACGTGAATAAAATGAGAAACGAGAACATAAAAAACAAAAGCATGGAAAACGAACTTTTTTTCGAACTACGAAAGAAAGAAATAGAGAAACGAGACAGGCAACATAAAGAACAATCCCTTCATCAGTTGTCTCCTGTTTTATCTACTCCGCGTTTCGAACGTAGGTACAAGACGCGACCTCGTTAAAACAGTCCTTCCAACAAAGCAAATTAAATAAACGTGTAGACGAATAAAAGAATGTGTGTGTGTGTACCCTCACCATCGCTTGACAACTGCTGGTTTGTGTGTTTATGTCTGCGTTCCGTACCAGTTCGGCAAAAGATTTCGATAGAATAAATACCAAGCTTAAAAACCATTCAACTAAAATTTTTTCGAGGCGGTACCCAAGCATGACCGCAGTTTTAATGGCTAAAATAAGTAACAGATAAAATATAAAACGTGTTTGTATGTGCGGTTTGCTGAGCTTCCGGTAAACGACGATCGCAAGCTGAGTTCAGTGGTTTCAGTTTCTGGATCGTAAGCGGAAGATTACTCTCATTTTCCCACGGTATTACTGCAGGCTTTTGAAAAGTTTGTTTACTTACTAAACTCAGCTTTGTAGATCCTCAAAAGCCTGCACTGGCCTCTTTAATAATATCGATGGTGTAAAATTGATTTCTTATGAAAAACGCAAGGCTGTGAATTTATCTTCTTATCTCTCACTCTCTCTCCTCCTACTCCTCTTTCTTCTTCTACTTCTTCTTTTCTTCTTCTTCTTCTTCTTCTTCTTCTTCTTCTTCTTCTTCTTCTTCTTCTTCGTCTTCTTTTCTTCTTTTCTTCTCCCTCTTCTTCGTCTTCTTTTCTTCTTCTTCTTCTCCTCCTCATTCTTCTTCTTCTTCTTCTTCTCATTCTTCTTCGTCCTCTTTTCTTCTTTTCTTCTCCTTCTCCTCATTCTTCTTCTTCTCATTCTTCTCCTTCTTCTTCTTCTTCTTCTTCTTCTTCTTCTCCTCATTCTTCTTCTTTTCTCTTCTCATTCTTCTTCGTCTCTTTCTTCTTTCTTCTCTGACTCCTCATGTTCTTTCTTCTCATTCTTCTTCTCCTTCTCCTCATTCTTCTTCTTCTTCTTCTTCTTCTTCTTCTTCTTCTCCTCCTCCCCTCCTCCTTCTCCTCCTCCTGTCGTTGCTGCTGCTGTTATTTCGTCGTCGTCGTCGTCGTCGTCACCGTTGTCACTATGTTTCTCTATCCGGCACTTGGTTTCTTCTCTATCGAACCCTGACGCAAGATCAAACAGACGTCGGCGATATTTAATTGACAAAATGATTTATTAGCTTTCAATGCAGCGTTCAAACTCTTCAATAGAATACTATATGAAGAGGGGGGACAGAGGTGGAGGGGGGAGTTCCCGACGTAATATCTGGAATAATATTACTCAATAGGCGCAGGAGTGGCTGTGTGGTAAGTAACTTGTTTACCAACCACATGGTTCCGGGTTCAGTCCCACTGCGTGGCACCTTGGGCAAGTGTCTTCTGCTATAGCCTCGGGCCGACCTAAGCCTTGTGAGTGGATTTGGTAGACAGAAACTGAAAGAAGCCTGTCGTATATATGTATATATATATGTATATATGTGTGTGCATGTATGTTTGTGTTTGTCCCCCTAGCACTGCTTGACAACCGATGCTGGTGTGTTTATGTCCCCGTTACCTAGCGGTTCGGCAAAAGAGACCGATAGAATAAGTACTGGGCTTACAAAGAATAAGTCCCGGGGTCGAGTTGCTCGATTAAAGGCGGTGCTCCAGCATGGCCACAGACAAATGACTGAAACAAGTAAAAGAGTAATGTGTCCTTCCTCCTTTCAGGCCACTAACGTAATATGTGCAAACAGAATCTCGCATGCAGCCCGTGTGACTTACTTCGACTTATTTCTTAGTAGTAGCAGTGCAGTCCGCCTGATGATGAGTCATGTCTTGGCTCGTTTCTCGAAAAAGCTTGCCTGTTATCTCTAGCCAATCGAGTGACCACGTAGCAGGTTCTTCGTGGCCTATCTAGTGACTAATTGTAACGATGGAAAAAGGTTAAAAAAAAAAACGAAGCAACGTAGGCGCAGGAGTGGCTGTGTGGTAAGTAGCTTGCTTACCAACCACATGGTTCCGGGTTCAGTCCCACTGCGTGGCATCTTGGGCAAGTGTCTTCTACTATAGCCTCGGGCCGACCAAAGTCTTGTGAGTGGATTTGGTGGACGGAAGCTGGAGGAGGCCTGTCGTATATATGTATATATATATATATGTATGTGTGTGTTTGTGTCTGTGTTTGTCCCCCTAGCATTGCTTGACAACCAATGCTGGTTTGTTTACGTCGCCGTTACTTAACGGTTCGGCAAAAGAGAACCGATAGAATAAGTACTGGGCTTACAAAGAATAAGTCCTGGGGTCGATTTGCTCGACTAAAGGTGGTGCTCCAGCATGGCCGCAGTCAAATGACTGAAACAAGTAAAAGAGTAAAAGTGTTTTTGTTCTTTGGATCCCTTTTTCACTATTTTATTCTGATGGGCCCCCATAGCCATTCGACGTTTAAAAACTAGGGATCTTTTCGATTTGAACGGCAGATTTTTAAAATAATTTCCACGTGACTAAACACTTTTAAACTTCGTATACTGGTAAAATGTGTTAATAAAACATCTTTTTCTCTTGGTTTTATTGAGAAAATTCTATTGTTTGTAAGATATTTGTTGTTGCTTTTCTTCAATTTCTGCAATTCCAACCAATCAATGACGTCTATTGAGGTGAAAACATTCTGTGCCGTATGAATATGTCCCTCGTTTAAGAAACAGATTGGGTTATTTACATTCTGAAGAAAAAAAAATAACCCTTCCCCCGCCCTAACCCTAAAACAGATTGAAATGCAATAGATCGATACTAGGGTCATAATTATGGGTGATAATTTCATATGACACCGCTAGAAAAACTGCCGTTCAAACCGAAAATTCTTACTCTGCTTCTCACGCATTAGCTTGTGCTGGTTGTACTATACTCTTTACTCTTTTTACTCTTTTACTTGTTTCAGTCATTTGACTGTGGCCATGCTGGAGTACTGCTTTTAGTCGAGCAAATCGACCCCAGGACTTATTCTTTGTAAGCCTAGTACTTATTCTATCGGCCTCTTTTGCCGAACCGCTAAGTTACAGGGACGTAAACACACCAGCATCGGTTGTCAAGTGATGCTGGGAGACAAACACAGACACACACACACACACATATACGACGGGCTTCTTTCAGTTTCCGTCTACCAAATGTACTTCACAAGGCTTTGGTCGGCCCGAGGCTATAGTAGAAGACACTTGCCCAAGGTGTCACGCAGTGGGCCCGAGGCTATAGTAGAAGACACTTGCCCAAGGTGCCACGCAGTGAGACTGAACCCAGAGCCATGTGGTTGGTAAGCAAGCTACTTACCACAGAGCCACTCGTGCGTCTATGTAAAACATTACAGGGGGAAAAATTAGCTATTTCTTGAAATACATACATTTAAATCAAAACTTTTCATAGACCCTTGAAATAAAATTAACACTTCCTTCTCTAAGGATTCTCGGTCGTCCAAACCATCACGATCAACAAAGCGCAAAAAAGAAAGGTTTTCTTCGTCCTGAAAAAATTATAAATCATCTCCCTTTAACCTACGACCTCAACCATGTCAGGCAAAGTTCAAATGGACAGGCGCTGACCTATTTAGGTACAATCTCTGCTGCAGTATGTCTGTCCTTCTAGCTTCCACAGTTGTTATAAAATATCGTGGTCAGCAGAGAGACAGACAGAAAAGCCTAGGACGCAGAAAGAAAAGCTTTAGCAGACAGACTGAAAGGTTCGTGGCACACTGGCAGATAGAAAGGTTCATGGTAGAAAGGCGGCGAGCTGGCAGAAACGTTAGCACGCCGGGCGAAATGCGTAGCCGTATTTCGTCTGCCGTTACGCTCTGAGTTCAAATTCCGCCGAGGTCGACTTTGCCTTTCATCCTTTCGGGGTCGATAAATTAAGTACCAGTTACGCACTGGGGTCGATGTAATCGACTTAATCCGTCTGTCTGTCCTTGTTTGTCCTCTCTGTGTTTAGCCCCTTGTGGGTAGTAAAGAAATAGGTATTTCGTCTGCCACTACGTTCTGAGTTCAAATTCCGCCGAGGTCGACTTTGCCTTTCATCCTTTGGGGTTCGATAAATTAAGTACCAGTTACGCACTGAGGTTGATGTAATCGACTTAATCCGTCTGTCTGTCTTTGTTTGTCCTCTCTGTGTTTAGCCCCTTGTGGATAGTAAAGAAATAGGTATTCCGTCTGCCACTACGTTCTGAGTTCAAATTCCGCCGAGGTCGACTTTGCCTTTCATCCTTTGGGGGTCGATTAAATAAGTCCCAGTTACGCACTGGGGTCGATATAATCGACTTAACGCGTTTGTCTGTCCTTGTTTGTCCTCTCTGTGTTTAGCCCCTTGTGGGTAGTAAAGAAATAGGTATTTCTTCTGTCTTTATGTTCTGAGTTCAAATTCCGCCGAGGTCAACTTTGCCTTTCAACCCTTTGGGGTCGATAAATTAAGTACCAGTAGCGTACTGGGGCCGATCTAATCGACAAGCCCTCTCCCAAAAAATTTCGGTGGTCCTGCAAAGGCAGAGTTGTAGGATAGCTGTCCTTCGAAGTCCCAAAACATGAGAAACGAAAAGGGTAGATTTTTTCTATTCTTGCCTTTGTTTTTTTGTTTTTTTTTAAAGATTTCATAAATGCATGTTTTATTTTTCTATTAGTTTTGTTTAAGCTCTTCGTGGGAGAGAGTTCAAGCTGGTCGCTTGACAAGACTTTTTGAGTTAAGAGAGTTCCCAGTGTTGCAGTTGAGTTGGGGTGTTGGTTCAACTGTCAATGCATACCCACCTAGTGTGTGTATCTTTTCCCATAAGAATCTGAGATGGAGAATTTTTGAAATGTCTTACAAATCTTCACTGTGCCTCAAATAGACTGTATATGGAAATCCCATGTCAGTTTCTTCTGCTCTTTCTTCAGAAAACCTAAATGTTTCTAAGTTTTTGTGCGAATTTGTACACCCATGATGATAGGTACCAAAGAGTATGTATGTATGTATGTATGTATATATGTATGTATGTGTGTTTGTATGTATGTGTGTATGTATGTATGTATCTATGCATGTATGTATATGTATGTATGCATGTATATGTGTATGTATGCATGTATGTATGTATGTATGCATGTATGTGTATGTATGCATGTATGTGTGTATATATGCATGTATGTGTGTATGTATGCATTTATGTATGTGTATGTATGTATGCATGTATGTGTGTATACATGTATGTATATGTTTGTATGCATGTATGTATGTGTATGTATGCATGTATGTGTGTATATATGCATGTATGTCTGTATGTATGTGTGTATGTATGTATGTATTATGTATGTTTGCAGGCATGTATGTATATGTGTATGTATGCATGTATATGTATGCATATATTCATGTATGTATGCATGCATGTATATATTTGTATGCGCGTATGTATATGTGTACTATGCACGTATGTGTGTATGTATATATGCATGTATGTGTATGTATGCATGTATGTATGTTTGTATGTACGTATGTATTTGTGTATGCATGTGTGTATTGCATTTATGCGTGTATATGTAGTGTGTATGCATGCATGTATATGTACGTATGTGTATGTGTTATGTATGTATGCATATATGCTTGCATGTATGTGTGTACGTATGTGTGCATGTATATGTATGTGTATGCATATATGTATGTATGAGTATATGTATACATGTATGTATGTGTACATACATGCATAGGAGTGGCTGTGTGGTAAGTAGCTTGCTAACCAGCCTCATGGTTCTGGGTTCAGTCCCACTGCGTGGCATCTTGGGCAAATGTCTTCTGCTATAGCCTCGGGCCGACCAAAGCCTTGTGAGTGGATTTGGTAGACGGAAACTGAAAGAAGCCTGTCGTATATATGTAATATATAGAATGTGTATGTATATGTTTGTGTGTCTGTGTTTGTCCCTCTAGCATTGCTTGACAACCGATGCTGTGTCTTTACGTCCCGTCACTTAGCGGTTCGGCAAAAGAGACCGATAGAATAAGTACTGGCTTACAAAGAATAGTCCCGGGTCGATTTGCTCGACTAAAGCGGTGCTCCAGCATGGCCGCAGTCAAATGACTGAAACAAGTAAAAGAGTAAAGAGAGAGTATAAATTTTTTTTTTTTTTTGCCTTTTTACTTGTTTGAGTCGTTCTACTACGGCCATGCTAGAAAAATACCTTGAAGGACTTTTCATCGAACAAATCCTCAGTATGTATATTTTTTAAGCCTGATGCTTCTTCTATCGGTCGTGTTTGTCGAACCGTTTAGTTACAGGATGTAAACAAACTAGTATCAGTTGTCAAGCGGACAGGGGGAAACAAACACATGTGTGTGTGTGTGTGTGTGTGTGTGTGTAAGTATGTATGTCTGTAAGTCTGGCTTCTTTCAGTTTTTATCTACCAAATTCTCTTGCAAATCTTTAGTTGGCCTGGACCCATGGTAGAAGATATTTGCCCTATATGCCATGAAGTGGAACTGAACCCGGAACCATGTTGTTGTGAAGCAACTTTCTTACCGCCCAGTCACTTCTAATGCGTGTGCGTACGTACGTTTTATGATTTTGAATTTTTTAATTCTTCTCACTCCAAAACTATGAGGATTTTACGGTTTTGCTTTTCTGCCTTTTCCTTTATATTGAGGCGGCGAGCTGGCAGAAACGTTAGCACGTCGGACGAATTGCGTAGCCGTATTTCCTCTGCCGTTACGTTCTGAGTTCAAATTCCGCCGAGGTCGACTTTTCCTTTCATCCTTTCGGGGTCGATTAATTAAGTACCAGTTACGCACTGGAGTCGATGTAATCGACTTAATACCTATGTCTGTCCTTGTTTGTCCCCTCAGTGTTTAGCCCCTTGTGGGTAGTAAAGAAATAGGTATGCGACTGAGACGAAGGTAAAGGAAACGCACCACTTCTCGTTTTTGGCGTTTTGGATTAGGGTTAGAGTTACGCCGAGAACGGGTGGTGTGCATATTCTTTACCTCCACGTAACTGGGAGGGGGTAGCTTTACCAAAACTCTACTAAGTCTGCAACTAGCGAATCGTCGCGCCTGTCTCGGTTGAGTGGCGCAAAGGCTGTATGACTCGGATGTTTAACTGTTCGCATAATCACGTATTGTTCGTGATCGCCCTCGTCATGTTAGCAGTTTTTAGTCTGATAAGAACAAACGTTCCTTTTGACCTATTTGCTTACAAAGCCATGCAACACGAAACTGTTTTGTAGTTATCATGGTGTGCATAGTATGACAGTAGATTCCCCATGGAAATTATCGTCGGAAAATAGAAAATACAGTCAGAACACAAGGTAGGATAAATTATTCTATCATGAAAAGAAGAGGGAGCTGAATCTTTACTCTGTTTCTCTGAATCTTTACTCTGAATCTTTAATCCTTACTTCAAAATAATGTAGTTTACTCAAACTTTTTGTACATTGAATATACACGACCGAAATTTTTAAATTTCAAACACGCTTTGTGTTATGAGGCCTAAAAGATGGAGCTGACAAATTGCTTTGTTTAATAAAATCAAAATAGTTTTAAACTTTTTAATTTGTCTAACACCAGACGAAGAAAGAATGATAACGATGCGAGCTTTATTCTGTCTTTTGATTAATACAGGGTGGAGAACCAAAACTTTTTCACTAAGCGACGGCGGCGGGTCTGGTATTTGTCAGTTTTCAGAACCGATGCTAAGATACATATTTTTTATTTAATTTTATTTATTTATAATATTCAATTTATCAAATATTGTTTAATCAGTAATTTCCACTCTGGATCTTGTTAAGTTTTTTTCCAACCACTTGAAGTTTTTCAAAAATTTTACCAGGTTATCTTTTTAAAATAATACAGTACTTTTTGCACAAGCGCATTCTAGAAATCAATAATTAAAGAAGTTGCAAGCATTTGAAGTTATGTAAATTTAGCGTGTCGAAGAGGTGCATATATGACGTAGTTGGCGGCAAAGTTACTGTTTGTTATTTTTTATTCATAATTGGAGCGCCAATGCATCTGCGACTCTAAATATGAAATCATAAACACTGCATGCATTAATAACTAACACGTGCTCAGCGTCATGTTTATGATTACATATAATAAACATACTTCAGTGTCGCTGTGAATTTAGGAGCATAATGAAATGCATTAATTATTGCATGAAAGAAACTACAGAAAATCTTCCACTCAACTAACTGATATAATGTGTCATTGTTTCTGCTTTTTAGACGTTGTAGTATAGGTTAAAGAAGATTTGGCTGCTATTTCTAGCAGGTCTATTGACGTTGTTTTTGCTTATTTCCATGACAACAGACAGTTCTTACCTCCTGTACAATGACAATGGACCTCTTCGATTGGCTAAAATTATATAACTTTAAATAGTTGTGACTTTTTTGTTATTAATTTCTAGAAAAAACAAAATTAATGCGATTTTCGTTATCTGCATTCAGAACTACACCGTATTTCGAAAATTTTCAAATACATCTAAAGTGGTTGGAAGAAATTGAACATGATCCTCTATTTCTATTGAATAAGCCATATTTGAACACCCTTTATATCAGGTGTATTGTCCTCGATAAATATTAACGTGGTCGCTCAGTCACGCTACGGATAGCAGTCATACTTCCCTTAAATATTCACTCTACCATTTTAAAATACTGATAATTTGGCCCGCATTGGATAACGTTGTTTTAAATACAACATGATGTCTCAAAAGGAAAAAACGAGATGGTCATGGCTGAAATGTTTTTGATATATCAATTTAATCAGTCTTATCTTTGGTAAGACTTAATAACGAACCGCTTTTTCTATATTTTTTTAATCAACTTTACTGGAGTTATCCTTCCTTTGCTATTTTTTTTAATTTTTAATAGTTCAAGGAATTCTGTCTTCTAATTGCAAAGATAATCTCAATTAATCAAAGAAAAACTGAAGACTTAATTACTCTGCATTTCAAAGTCAAAAATGTAATAATTACTCTGTAGTCTATAATATACTCATGAAGAAAAATGTATATTTCAAACACTGAAAAATATTTAGAAAAAATTATATTTTTGAGGAATCCTCTAAAAGTAGTGGTATCCAACCTGTGTTCCACGGACCCCTGGTGGTCCACAAAGGTAGTATTGGGGATCCGTGAACAAAATTCAAAATTTCAAATTCTTTTATTCTTTTACTTGTTTCTGTCATTTAGTTGAATAAATCGACCCCAGTTATAATAATAAGGAAATTATTGTATACAGTGCTTATTCTTTATAAGCCTAGTTCCTATTCCATCGGTCTCTTGCCGAACCGCTACTTTACGTGGACATAAACACACCAACATCGGTTGTCAAGCGATGCTGGGGGTACAAACACAGATTAGCCCCAGGCTATAGTAGAAGATATACATGGTTGAGGTGGTGCCCCAGCATGGCTGCAGTCTAATGACTGAAACAAGTAAAAGATAAAAGATTATATATATATATATATATATATATATATCATCATCATCATCATCATCGTTTAACGTCCGCTTTCCGCGCTAGCACGGGTTGGACGGTTTGACCGGGTCTGGGAAGCCAGGGGCCGCACCAGGCTCCAGTCTGAATCTGGCAGAGTTTCTACGGCTGGATGCCCTTCCTAACGCCAACCACTCCGTGAGTGGATTGGGTGCTTTTTACGTGCCACCTGCACAGGGGCCGGAGGGTCCGGCATCGTCACGATCGGTTCGAGCATTTTAACGTGTCAGCGGCACATGGGCAACGAGGTCCGGGGTACTTTGGGGATCCAGGGTACTTTGGGGATCCGGGGTACTTAGAATGAGTAGGGGGTATGTGGAATTGCTGCAGAAAGCAGCCCGGGTCTTTGTAGTCACAGCATTTATCATCACTGAGTAACGTAATTAGGTAGAGGAAAGAAATACAGATATTCTAGAGTTGAGTTGGGGAGGTCCAGTTGAGGCGGGTAATATAGGAGGGCAACCAGTGGGGAAGGTTGGGGTAAGGAGGAACGATGGCAGGAAGGGTTGGTGTAGGTTCCTAAGAAATAAAGACATTCGTTATCGTCACTGAGTAACGTTATTAGGTAGAGGAAAGAATACAGATATTCGAGAGTTGAGTTGGGGAGAGGGGGGGTCCAGTTGAGGCGGGTAATATAGGGGAGCAACCAGTGGGGAAGGTTGGGGTAAGGAGGAACGATGGCAGGAAGGGTTGGTGTAGGTTCCTAAGAAATAAAAACATAGGACATTACGAGGCGGGAGGGTGCTAAAGGGGATAGTCGGAATGAGGCAGTGTCAGGAGGAAGCATAAGATCGGTGGGCAGTTGATGAGCTATGGCGCTAGCAGCTTGTCTTTTCACAGTGAAAGCATATGAGGAGAAGGGGTAGTGGGGGGAGGAGGAGGGAGTAGGGCGTACCGTGTAGATGAGTAAGGCGTATCCGGTGTAGATGGTGAGGACAGGGTATACTGGTATTGGTGGTGGGAGGTGAGGAACAGTGCTCACCGGTATTGGTGGTGGGGGTGAGAACAGTGTTCATCGGTATTGGTGTGGGGGTGGGGGGGCGGGCGCACCGCCAATGGTTGAAAGATGGAAGAGATGATGGAAGAGATAGGATTACGGCTTGAGGTAGCCTGGCCTAAGTTAAATTTTGTAGAGAGAGAGATAGAAAGATAAATCAAGTTATGGCGAAGGCTTGAAAGTAGCCTAAAAGGTTAAATTTTCGTAACAATGTATGAAGAACGTAGTAACAACGAATAAAATAGTAAGATAAATTTTTAAGAACTTGCTGCGGACATCGAACGGGAGTTGAAATTGAATGGGAATTTAAATTATAGAATCGTAATGGTGGAGGAGGAAGGAAAAAGACCGCCATATATATATATATATATATATACAACAGTCTTCTTTCAGTTTCCATCTACCAAATCCACTCGCAAGGCTTTGGTCAGCCAGAGGCTGTAGTAGATGTTGTCCAAGGTGTCATGCATTGGAACTGAACCCGGAACCATGTGGTTGGTAAGCTAGCATTTTACCACATGTAAAATGCTAGCACTCTATATATATATATATGTGTGTGTGTGTGTGTGTGTATGAGCATATTAAAAGGAGTCTGGACAAACTCATTTAAATAAAAGGGGTCCTTGGTAGTGAAAATGTTGGAAACCACTGTATAAAGGTGTGACCATCATCATTGTTTTATGTCCACTTTTCCATGCTTGCATGGGTCAGATGGAATTTGTTGCAGTGAATTTTCTATTGCTCAATGCCCTCTCTGTCACCAACACTTACCTGTTTCTGCATATGATAATATATTTCTCTATGACCAAACATGTTTTCACATAAAACTGCAAACATAGAACTCCTCTTGTATGTTGGTGACATTCATTTACAACTGTAGCATGAAGTCAAAACAAGGAAACAGTAACACATGTGCACACACACACACACACTCATATATATATCTGAGACCCCCTTCGGTCACGACACAGACCATGGGATTGCATCTAGAAAGTTACCCTCCCAGGCACAAGTCCGGGCAAGGTTGTTTATGGAAGACCAGCAGTCGCCCATGCATACCGGCCTCCCCTCTCCACGCCACCACTGTTATCCAAAGGAAAGGCAAAGGGGTCGATACAGCTTGGCACCTGTGACATCGCAACTCATTTCAACAGCTGAGTGAACTGGAGAAATGGGAAATAAAGTATCTTGCTCAAGAACACAACATGCAGTCCGATGTGGGATTCGAGTTCACAACCTCACGATCGTAAGCTCGACGCTCTAAACACTGAGCCATGCACCTTCATATATATATATATTGCAATGGACTGGTGTCCTGTCCAGCTGGGGGGAACACACACGCCACAGAAACCAGGAAACCGGGCCCATGACCCGGGCTAGGCTTGAAAAGGACGCCGCTTATCGTTTATATATATATAAACAGGCGCAGGAGTGGCTGTGTGCTAAGTAGCTTGTCTACCAACCACATGGTTCCGGGTTCAGTCCCACTGCGTGGCACCATGGGCAAGTGTCTTCTACTATAGCCTCAGGCCGACCAAAGCCTTGTGAGTGGATTTGGTAGACGGAAACTGAAAGAAGCCTGTCGTATATATGTAGATATATATATATGCATGTGTGTGTTTGTGTGTGTCCCCTAGCATTGCTTGACAACCGATGCTGGTGTGTTTATGTCCCCGTTACTTAGCGGTTCGGCAAAAGAGACCGATAGAATAAGTACTGGGCTCACAAAAGAATAAGTCCCGGGGTTGAGTTGCTCGACTAAAAAGGCGGTGCTCCAGCATGGCCGCAGTCAAATGGCTGAAACAAGTAAAAGAGTATATACGGTAGGTTTCATTCAGTTTCTATCTACCAAATCCACTCTCATGGCTTTGGTTGGCCCCAGTAGAAGACACTTACCCATGGTTCTACATTGTGGGTCTAAACCCAGAACCATGTAGTTGAGAAGCGAACTTCTTACCACACTGCCATATTGAACAGATTTTAATTTTGTTGACAAAACATAAGGGGTTACCCTTATTTATGATGCAACATAGACAGGACCTTAAAATAGTAAAAATGCTTTACTACATTTAATTCTGTATTCAGTTCTTGCAGAGGTTAGTCTTGCCTTTCTTCCTTCCTTCCAGCATCAATAGAATTAGTATGTCATGTACTAAGGTTGGTATAACCAACTTTAACCCTCTCCACTTTTAATCTTATGATTAAAAGAAAGGTCAGTGCCCATGATCTTTGATAGGGCTTCCAATGTGGAAGGGTGGAATATATATAGTAGAGTAAATGGTGAAGTGACAGAAATGATAGGAAGCAGTAGATTACTGGATGTTGAATAATTATGTCTGTAAAAACAGGTAGAAGGGAATTTCTAGAGGGTCACTGTTCTGTTAACCCTTTCGTTACTGTATTTCTGTTGAGATACTCTGTGTTTCTTTCAATTACTTTAAACATAACAAAAAATTAGTAAAATAACTTGGTTATCATTAAGCTAGTATTAGGAACATAAATGTGACTAAGGTTTGGTGGAAGATTTTAATTCAAAACTTACGAAAACAAGACATTTGTACTCAGAGCCAGAGCCGGTTTCAGCCGGGTTGGTAACAAAAGGGTTAAGGAAAAATTAATTTTTAGTGTAGGCTTCAAAAATGGAAACAGTGAGGATGAAGACTAATATGGGTGAGTTTATGTGATGATGATATGCAGCTAGCTAATTTAGAGTAATAGAAAAATAAAAACCATTTGGATAAATGAAACAACATATTTGTGAATTAGTAATTGAGACCTACTGGTAATTGAATCTTTACCAATAAGCCATATGGCCTACTTTGGATTTAGTCTAAAATATTAGCATGCAACACTTTCTCACATATGTGAGCAGTACCCTTGTATGGGTCTCGCTTGAGTTCTGTACAGGGTTACCATTTCATCAGGAATTTATTGACTATGACGAAGAATCCTTGTCTATGTGATGCAGTTTTTGTACTGTTATACATGTGGAGTTGCTATGAGGGGTCATTAGAGATACTGAGATCTAACATTTGTTACAGCTTTGAGTATTTTAATTACGTTTTTCTCAATGCCAAAATTGTCTGAATAGTTTTATGTTTATATTTATTCTATAATTTGGCAGTTATTTATTTATTTATGTAAGAAAAAAAATTTCGTGTTATAACGTTTTTTAACACAGAATGTTAAATATTTGAGAAAATATAGGTTAATAAAATTTATGTTGTTTACTTAGAGTTGTAGACTTTTGTGATTTTCTTCTGACAAAGGCATCTTTAATTTAGCTGCTCCTCTTAGCTAAAAGTGAATTCTACAAGAACTTGGCATACATACAGAACATTCCACATTTCCATACACCCAAGAAAGAACCAGGAGCACCCATGTAATTTAGTTTCATCCACCATGTAATTCAGGTGTTCCCATAAGCATAGTCAAGTGAAGGCACATGGCCTAGTGGTTAGAGCAGCGGACTCGCAGTTGAGGGATCGCGGGATCAAATCTCAGACCAGGCAATATGTGTGTTCATGAGCGAAACACCTAAGCTCCACACGGCTCCAGTAGAAGGTAATGGCGAACTTCTGCTGACTCTTTCACCACAACTTTCTCTCACTCTTTCTTCCTGCATCTTGCAGCTCACCTGTGACGGACTAGCGTCCTGTCCAGGTGGGGAACCTATACACCAAGGAAACTGGCCCTATGAGCCAGGCATGGCTTGAGAAGGAACAAACAACAACAAATAAACATAGTCAGGAACTTTATAGCACTAGTGAGACACACTTTCCACCAGTGCACCAATACAATATACTTTTAAAACGCATATCATTAAAGACAACGTAAACTCAAAAAGAACTAGTCTACATCATCAAATATAGGCACAAGGCCCGAAATTTTGGGGGAAAGGGCCAGTCAATTATATCAATCCCAGTACGCAACTGGTACTTAATTCATCAGCCCCAAAAGGATGAAAGGCAATACATCATCGAATATTGTCAGTGTCATAGGTTTTCTCTTAGAGTTTCCCTCTCCTAGAGAGATGTGAGAACAACAGAGAGGCCTCCCACTCCCAGTGGGCCAACCATGCACCTGGGCACTAACCTATGTATTTCCACATCCCCACGCATAGATATATGCATACATACACATGTACCATATTGTTGGATGACCGTTAACTGCACATGAGCTCCTCTGCTCTTTGACAGGTTTTATTTTTTGTCCTGCAGAATGTCCAACAATCACCCTCCTCACCAAGCAAGCTTGATGGGGGTTGCTAGTTTAGTTGCTGAGGACCTGATCATGATAGAGGTTGTGCTGAGTTACATGTTACCAGTAGTGCCCATGAGTGACCTGATATATGCATACACACACACACATATTCATACATAGATACATCACGTGACCGACCAGACCATCAGATGTTGCTACACATCGCTGGTCACAATGCGTTCGCATTGTTTTAGCCTTCAAATGACGCCATCCCGCTGGCTAAGCGAGCAGGCTAACAGAAGAAAGAGTGAGAGAAAGAGTGGTGAAAGAGTACAGCAGGGATCACCACCTCCCCTGCCAGAGCCTCGTGGACCTTTTAGGTGTTTTCGCTCAATAAACACTCACAACGCCAAGTCTGGGAATCGAAACCACGATCTTACAACCGCGAGTCCACTGCCCTAACCACTGAGCCATTGTGTCTCCACACATAGATACATACATACTCATAAATATACATTCATTCATTTAATTTCTAAATTCAAATTCTGCCACGTCAGCTTTGTCTTTCTGCCTTCCAGGGTGAATAAGATACATTTACCAATCAAATATTGTGGGATAAGGCATAGGGATTTAATAGGTGTTGAGGCAATTTTCAATAGTCAGCTACCATTCCTGTCACTGTTTATAACTGAACACATACAGTTCTTTCTTAGAAATGTGTAGAGACAGATGAATGAGTTTAAATGGTTTAAAACAGATATGAGAAACTTTTTTTGAGAAGCTGGCCACCTGAAACATGGCTTATCAATAAGCAGGCAACACTATTAAAAGAAATTCAAGGTAATTTTTTTTTATCTGATGTGCCATTTAAGAAGACCGTCACGATGCAGTTTGTCAGTAACTGGTTTCAAACAGGATAATTTGTTCACCCAATTTTTTAAACCTGTTAACCAACCCCTTTTAAGGCATCCTGGAAATAACACATGAAATGCTACCACTCCTATTTTCCTCCACACACCACTCCTCTCTTTTCATCCTCTAAAATGACTATAACTGGCTCCTCTTTAATCCAAAGATCATGCAATCCACTATCACCATTTACTATTTCAATAATGTTGATTCCTCTTCACTAGGCCAACAAAACAAATTTTTGTAATATTTCAACAATTATCTTTTTTTCATCTGCTACTATTCCCTCCTTGAAAAGTTAACTCACACTTGATAACAATTTTAACTTACAACAAGGAGGGATAAAACTAAATACTTAAGGGCTTGTTTCTGCCCCCTTGAAAAATACTGCTTTAATGCATGTAGTTTAAAACTATGCACTTCTAGATTTCAATTTCCAACTGAGATTAATTGTCTTTAATTGTTTTAGGTCTGATAACATAAATTACCGGTAATATACATGATAAATATAATTGTATACCTCATTCCTTCTCTCACATTTCCTCTATTTCTACTAATGATAATAATGAGAAATAATAATAATAATAATCCTTTCTACTAAAAGTACAAGGCCTGAAATTTGTGGGGAGAGGACTAGTCGACTAGATTGACCCCAGTGTTTCACTGATACGTAATTTATTGACCCCAAGATGATAAAAGGCAAAGTTGACCTCAGTGAAATTTGAACCCTGAATGTTAAGATGGATGAAATGTCACTAAGCATTTTGCCTGGCATGCTAATGATTCTGCTAGCTTGCCATCTGCACCACATGTGCAATATAATTGATGTTGTATGCCCCTTTGATCCATCAATAGTCAAGAAGACAAATATATATATATATATATAAGGAGATTTGCAGTTAAGTGGAAAAAGACCCATGCTTTAATGGTAGATTATACCCTCTCTCAATTTGGTGTTTAACACACAGTGAACAACACTTCAACACATCATGGTTTGTGGTTATTTTCAAATATAGCTTTTCAAAAGCTGTATTCTCTTCTTAAGTCCTTCCTCAGCATCACTACTTCTCAGCTCACATAATTGTGGATATTTCCATTTTGTTGCCAGTTGTATATACAGTTGCCCAGACAGTTGCAAGCAAACCTGGCATGGAACATTTGAGTTCTCAAGGCAAACCATCCAGTCTCAGTGATTTGACCATTGCACAGTTACCTAACTTATCTGCTACATCAGCTAAGTGACACCAGCTTTTTTTTTTTGCAGCATTGCATCTTAGATGAAGAGTTGCAACAGTCTATCCAGATAGTCATCAAAGTACACTGTCTCCAGTTGCAAATTGTTTGGCAAAATGCCACTGTTCAAAGTTCAAAATTATTTTTTAAACCTTTTACTAGTTACAAATAAAGAAGTGTTGAATCACCTGTTATTTTTAATATATTTGAAATTTAGACTTGAGAAGAGAAGTAACATATGATATCTGTATTACAGTATGTATGCTTGTGCGTGAAAAGAACAGTCATTTTGAGAATGTGTGTGTGTGTGATAACAAAATATCTTCATTTACAAACCCCTAGATCTTGTGTTGAGGTAAACAGACGTGTGAGTAACACACATGGGAGATTGCACGTGGAGCTGCAGTAAAGACATGTGTCTTTGACTCGGGCCTGTCACTAACTGAATTTGTTACTACTGTGTAGGTCAGAATGAGAATGGTGTATCAAAACGAGGTTAGTGTATCAAAATGAGGCTAGCTACATCACCAATGTATTCGTCTGCTGTGCAGGACAACCATAGCACCTCTGGTCACTTATTACCATGCTTTAGTTATGTGGCTATGCTACATAGCCTCCTGCTAAACTTTTTAAAAAGTCGAAAAGAGGTAAAGAGGTGGTGTATGTAAATATACAGTGCAGAAACCGGGTATGAACATGGAATACAAAGCAGAAGAATGCAATACAACAAAATTGAGAAACTGAAATGTAAAAGCAAAGCATAGTAAGGGTAAACAGAAAATGAACACAAAGAAATAAGCAAAATGTTCAAGTTGATTAGGTAAAGTTTGAAGGAATATTCATTGATCTTTTGTTGCGATGTGCTGAACATTAGGTGTTGTTTGCAGAATTTGCAAACATCAAACTGCAGTGTTTGTTTTAGATCCCTAATCATTACTCTATGCAACAACAATGCAATGTATGTGGCCTTGGTGTTATTCAATCCCTCAGAATGATTTTATATGCTGATCGTATTGTCTACTTGTGCAATGATGCTGTTGTGTTTGTGATGATCAT